>NC_057811.1:340467165-340767165 GCF_018294505.1 Triticum aestivum | reverse complement strand
ACTCAAGAAAAGAGAGGCCCGCCGCCGCAAGAAAGAAGAGGACGCACGCGCTGCTGCGAAGAGGTCGGCGGAGATCCAAGCACGGCAGGGTGTCACCGACAAAGCCGGGAAGGAGAACAACGGCGTCTGGCCAGCATGTGAGAAGTAGTAGTACTAGTAGTTAGTGTGTGTGTCTGTGTCACTCGTACGTTTGTTTAATTAATTACGAGCATGTAACAGTACTACTAGTTACTACTGTAGTTTTTAGAGCAAATTACCAGTACATTAGCCTAGACTCAATGGAAAAATTCCTATCCTATGCATCAAATGGCATCTCTTTCTCTATAGGAATTGAGATGCATGTCATCTCACTTCCTATGATTTTCATATTCCTATAAAATTCCTATCCTATGAACCAAAGGAGGCCTCTGCTGGAGTAACTACTGTAGCTAGCAGTACTGCTAGTACAGTAGTTTTCTTCAAGAAGCGGAATTCAACGAAATCATGATGGTTCCTTCATCCAAGCAAATTCACAGTGCGTAAGGTTGGGCCTGTGATTTTACGGCTCATTAGTAATTACTGCGGCGCGACGACCGGGGTGACTCTCCCTTAGAGTTCTGCGGGCATGGCAAGTGGACCAGGATGGTCGACGTCCCACATGTCGGCGAGCGGAAGTATTCTTTCCGATATCGAGGAGCAAGGAAACCGCGTGGTATAGTATCACTGGTGATTTATATTTATTTTTTATTTCTAATGAATGCTAGCATTTCAACTCTTACGACGAAGGAGTGCCAAACACACGACACGTGCTGGATGTCGCACACGTCAGGGAAAGGAGTGGGACATGAACAGCGTGGTAGAGTGTCTCCACTTCTGGGTCGGAGACGACACGTATTAGTACTACTGTACTAGTGGTATGAACGATACAAAGTGCGACCCGGAGAGAAAGACACGTCTAGTTGGAAGGTCTCGGGGCATACAGGTAAACAAATATAAAACCTAATATGTGCCTCCAATTAATATAGTAGTAGTAGAGTACTTAGTCACGTACTCCATAACATCACTGGGCATGGCACGTACAACATTTAGTGGTAGTAAGAGACAAATGCCTATATGCCACGCATGTTCATACTATTTGTGCCTTTCTACTTCACTTACTGCGCTACGTTACACAGGTTTGCACGTCCACTCCTGGGTACATGTCCGTCTCGTGTTCCAGTCCCACGTGTTCTTCATATAGATGGAATGATCCTTGCATGACACATGCACCTTGATGCTAGATGTGTCGCGTGTTGGCAAAAGGATGAACAAAGCTCATGTAAAAAAAATAGAGTGGAAGAACATAGATTCCCGACGACCGAGAAGGAGCAAGGAACCTCGGGGTGGAGCGTCTGCACTCATAATATTTTATATTATTCAGCGATATAAAATCAAGCAATCATCTCCATAGTGGACTGGAAGAGTATGAAACACGACAGCCCAGTGTAGTTACATCATACTAGTACATGGCTAACCCACGCTATCACCATATTTCTTGGCTTCCGTGCGACACCTATCTCTAGTAATCCAGCAGCCCATATCGCTTCTCCCTCCTCGTCTCTCTCAAAGTGCGGTCGGCTGGCGTTTTTGCCGTCTATTGAGGTCGGTTAACTCATCACATGTTAGAGACATGCCAAGAGCATTCTAAAAAAAATTCCTTTCACGTTCCGTTTAAAAAAAAATCCTTTCACGTACGAATTTGACTGTATGCTTTGAGCAACTTGCATGTCCTATACTGCTCCTGTTTGGATACTGTAACTTAGCTAGAGGTTAGACTAACTCATGACTAACCCTGAACTAACTGTAGCCAAAGAGGTGTTTGGGTGACCGGGTTAGATTGACAATAAATGCACTTGATGGAGAGAGAGAAGTGATTTTTCAGTGGTCCCAATGAGAACTATCTCCAGTTAGCACCTCTTGGGTGGGATAGTTTTTTTGGTGGGTTCGGTGCAACTTGCTCCAATTTAAACCCTCATGCTTGGATACTTTAGGGCTATTTGAGCCCCAACTAGCTCAAACTAACTCTAACCCATGGATCCAAATAGGGCCTATGTCCAGCCTCGACGCGGAGCTGTCGGTGCACCGGGAAGCGGCGCTCTGTCGGCCGTCGCGCCGCTTCAAAGCCGGCGCTAGTGAGAGGTCGCCTCCGCTCTGGCCGGGCATTAATGCGGCACTGACGCTCCAGGGAGACGCTGACCGTTTCACGCGGGAAGCGCGCGCTGGCAAGTGAGTATAGGTTTTGAATCGTTTCATGTGTAGTACTGGTAGTTTGCAAAACTACTCAATTATTGCACTCAGTTTCCTAAGAAATTGTGGTAAAAACGTTACTCCATAGCCTGCTTCCCTTCTCCTTCCTCTTCCACCACCCGCGCACGTCCGCGGGAAGCGACCGGTCAACCCTTATATAGGAGTGCTAGCACAAAAAGATGCATGCATGACCACTAAAATTTCCAAATTAAAGAGCCGCTCCGGCGGGAGTATGGCGTATGTTGTTACCTTCGATCGGGTCATGGCTACCGGGCGACGGCGACCAGAGAAGAGGAGGCGGGAGGGGAATGAATGCAACTACAGTTTAGGTTCTCCGTCCGGCTTAAATAAATGCGCAGCATCACGTGTACCCGCGGGTGCACAAATTGTAACATACGTGTCTGCTTAAGTGGGCGCCACGTAACTGGTGTGTGTGTGTGTGTGTGTGTGTGATTCTGAGAGACAGAGTGCGTGTGTGCGACTCTACTCTTCGGACATGTACTCAACCTTTTGCATCGGGATATAAGTATAATGGTATTTACTTTAGCTAGTGATGTACGTGGCCATGTTAACGTGGTTGTGTAAAAAAATGGCACTTCCTGCTCATGATTTGCTTTATATAATTACAAGCAAGATGCTCGTGCATTGCACGGAACATCAATATGCATTTTTTACAAAACACATGTTCTGATTTACCCATGCAGGAGTAATCCCATGTGTAAAAACTAATGATATTTTGAGAATTTTATCAGAAAACTGGTATCTCGAGAATGTCATCGAAAAAATGAAAGATGAGAGATAAGGTGAGGAGGAGTGGAGCATGGTGGTGACTGGTGGTCAGAATGGGCGGAGGCATGGGGATGGATGCTACCTCTTGAGCACTGCGTTGGTTTTCCCTTGAAGAGGAAAGGGTGATGCAGCAAAGTAGCGTAAGTATTTCCCTCAGTTTTTGAGAACCAAGGTATCAATCCAGTAGGAGGCCACGCACGAGTCCCTTGCACCTACACAAACAAATAAATCCTCGCAACCAACGCGATAAGGGGTTGTCAATCCCTACACGGTCACTTACGAGAGTGAGATCTGATAGATATGATAAGATAATATTTTTGGTATTTTTATGATAAAGATGCAAAGTAAAGAAAGTAAAATAAAAACGGCGCCAGAAATAACTTGTTGTCGGGCGATTAATATGATGGAAAATAGACCTGGGGGCCATAGGTTTCACTAGTGGCTTCTCTCAAGAGCATAAGTATTTACGGTGGGTGAACAAATTACTGTTGAGCAATTGACAGAATTGAGCATAGTTATGAGAATATCTAGGTATGATCATGTATATAGGCATCACGTCCGAGACAAGTAGACCGACTCCTGCCTGCATCTACTACTATTAGTCCACACATCGACCGCTATCCAGCATGCATCTAGAGTATTAAGTTCATAAGAACAGAGTAACGCTTTAAGAAAGATGACATGATGTAGAGGGATAAACTCATGCAATACGATATAACCCCATCTTGTTATCCTCGATGGCAACAATACAATATGTGCCTTGCTGCCCCTACTGTCACTGGGAAAGGACACCGCAAGATTGAACCCAAAGCTAAGCACTTCTCCCATTGCAAGAAAGATCAATCTAGTAGGCCAAACCAAACTGATAATTAGAAGAGACTTGCAACGATAACCAATCATACATAAAAGAATTCACAAGATTCAAATATTGTTCATAGATAAACTTGATCATAAACCCACAATTCATCGGTCTCAACAAACACACCGCAAAAGAATATTACATCAAATAGATCTCCACGAGAGAGGGGGAGAACACTGTATTGAGATCCAAAAAGGGAGAAGAAGCCATCTAGCTAATAACTATGGACCCGAAGGTCTGAGGTAAACTACTCACACTTCATCGGAGAGGCTATGGTGTTGATGTAGAAGCCCTCCGTGATCGATGCCCCCTCCGGCGGAGCTCCGGAACAGGCCCCAAGATGGGATCTCACGGGTATAGAAGGTTGCGGCGGTGGAATTAGGTTTTTGGCTCCGTATCTGGTAGTTTGGGGGTACGTAGGTATATATAGGAGGAAGAAGTACGTCGGTGGAGCAACATGGGGCCCACGAGGGTGGAGGGCGCGCCCAGGGGGTAGGCGCGCCCCTACCTCGTGCCTTCCTGGTAGCTTTCTTGACGTAGGGTCCAAGTCCTCTGGATCACGTTCGTTCCGAAAATCACGTTCCCGAAGGTTTCATTCCGTTTGGACTCCGTTTGATATTCTTTTTCTGCGAAACTCTGAAATAGGCAAAAAACAACAATTCTGGGCTGGGCCTCCGGTTAATAGGTTAGTCCCAAAAATAATATAAAAGTGTATAATAAAGCCCAATAATGTCCAAAACAGAATATAATATAGCATGGAACAATAAAAAATTATAGATACATTGGAGACGTATCAATGGACGGCGCAGGCAGGCGGCAGCGGCCACCATGCTAGATTGTTCCGGAGACTTTCTTTTTTAATTGCTCAGCAATGAGGTGTGGGAGATAAGGATGTGGAGAGAGGTGCGGCTATCTTTTGTATAATTATCATAGTTTGCTTTCTATCTGTCAGATATAGATCAGACGGTCTATATTACAAGATGGCAGGCACACCATCATCGCCAACTCGGTTTTTTATAAGGGTACAGATGATAAGTTTGCTAACTACTAAAGTAAAGTGGAATTTGTCCATGTTATACAAGTAAATTAAGGTGATTGTTTATCATACGGGTAAGGGTGGATGAAGGGTGGTAGGAACAAATGCTCCGCCTAGAGCATGTGTGTGTGAGATGGAGTCTCAGTGTGTGTGGGGGGGGGAGAGATGGAGTCTTAGTGTGTGTGTGTGATGGAGTCTTACTGTGTGTGTGCGTGTTTGTGTGTGTGTGGGTGGGTGCATGCGTGTGTGTGTGTGTGTGTGTGTGTTTGTTTGTGGGTGTGTGGGTGTGTGTGTGTCGCGGGGTCCTCGGTGGCGGATGTAATTTAAGTGTGCATGGCTTCATCATAGAGAGGTGATGTGTATGGCAGAGGCCACCAACGATGGGGTGCGAGAGAGAAAATGCCCGTAGAGAGGTAATAGAAGGTGTGTGCGCGTGAGAGTAGTCGACATCGAGAGAACGTGTTTGTTCGAGAGACACCGAGGAAGACTACTATATATCGATGGTGCATGTAGGCGGGAATTAAACGAAGGGATGGTCTTATTGGTTTCGGGGATATATGGGAAGAGTGAGGGGGGGGGGTAGCTACAAGGAGATTGTTAAGTGTGAGTGTGTGTTTTACCCATCCAGGCGGAAGTTATGTGCACACAGGAAGAGAACGATTCGATTTGGCGTTAGGGTTGAGGGTAATTAACTACGTGTGGAGACATAGAGACCTTCAACGTGCATGTGTGAGAGGTATACATGTATACGTGGGATGTGTGTGTGTGTGCGCCTGCATGATCGAGATAAAAGAAAGAAGACATAAGTCATAAGCTAAGATCAACGACATGGGAGATACAGATCGGTATGACAATATGCATGCATGCGAGAATGCAGGGAAGAAGGCCCGACAATTGAGCATGTGTTTTTGTCTTTAAGAGATAGTGGCGTGGGATGGAGCATGCGTCTATGGCGAGCAGAGGGGGTGAGGCACAACGATTGTGCAAGAGAGATCAACCTATAAATGAAAGAAGGTTGATGGAGAAACAGATAAATAGAAAGATAAATATGCTAGCTAGTGTGCATTAGAGATAGGAGTCGAGTGGATCAGAAGGCCGAGTTATGGGTGTGGGTGTGAGAGAGATGAAGAAAGGGTGCATGTGACTCACATACAAACAAATATCGGAGAGAAATGAGATCCCGAGAGACAGAGTTTTGTGTCTGCGAGAGAGAAAGATATTTCAAAACGAGAGTGATAGCTAGAGAAACATATGAGGGAACGCAAGATATCTCTAGGGAGAGAGAGTGTGTGTGAGCGACATACAAGAGAACAGTGGAGAAATATGAGACTCTGGGAGAGAGAGTTTGTGTTTGTGTGTGAGAAAGAGATATTTAAGAGGAAGAGTCATAGGTTCTCATACCTAAGGAGCGAAAGACATCTCTGTATGAGGGGTGTGCGAGTGGCACACATGGGAATAGTAGAGAGAAATGAGACCCCGGAAGACAAAGTTTTGTGTTTGTGTGAGAGAAAGAGATTCCACATGGAGAATCATAGTTAGAGACACATAGCAGGGAGCGAGATATACTTAGAGAGAGAGAGTGATGAAGGTCGAGGGAGAGAGTACCGTCAGTGTGTTACGAAGATAAAACATCATTGTCGACATACAAGTAGGACGAGAGATACCCGAGAGACGATGAACGCATATAGGTCTAGAGAGATAGTACTATATAAGCATGAGTGATAGTTATATGAGACGAATATCTGGATTAAATGGGATTCAAATATTTAATCTGGATATCACGACATCGATAATATCATAACGCAAATTGGTGTATCAAACATGCATATTCATTTGAATTTGGGGACACGTGTAATGTTATATAGTTTATCAATATTGGTGATCTATAGATTCTTTAATTAGAAACAATGCATTGTTTATATGCAATTAATGTCTAAACGGGATTACACTATATGTTGCGTGTGTGAAACACATTATACATGTTTGAGAAGTAAAAAAAGCCCGCATGAAACACACATTAATTGGAGACAGTTAGCGAGGAATGCATACATTGGATTTCAACATAAAGTGCTTTCAAATATTTGAAAATCCAAATTGATGGATACAACCTTATGAATCCGAGATCATGCCATTTGTAAACCATATTTATGTATAAAGGGTGTTCTGCTTTTGAAAGTATATATAAAAAAATGATGTATATAGAATTTTATTCCAGTCGAAAATGGATCCCGCCCGAAAAAAATAGAATACAAACGGGATTCGAATTGAGTTGGCACGGTAAACGTGCACTCAAAAATTTGAACGAAGCGAGGAAAGTCGCAGTTACCGCCCGAAACCAAAATCTGTGAGATGGAAATTACTACTGCCTATCCCTGCCACGCAAAGCCTACCTGCTTGATTTCTATAGGTTTCGATAGGGGTAGGTTTGTAATTTCACTCAAACGTGACATAACCGCCTCTCACCCGGATTCATACACGGTGGGCGCCAAAACACAGTGTGTCCTCGGCCCCGAGGGTGAACTACTCCCTCCTCGTCATGGAGAGCGCCGGGATGATGAAGATGGCCACAGGTGAGGGATCCCCCTCCGACAGGGTGCCGGAACAGGGTCCCGATTGGTTTTTGGTGGCTACAGAGGCTTGCGGCGGTGGAACTCCCGATCTATTGTGCTCCCCGATGTTTTTAGAGTATATGGATATATATATATATATATAGGCAAAAGAAGTCGGTCAGGGGAGCCACGAGGGTGGGGGGCGCGCCTCCCTGCCTCGTGGCTTCCTCGAAGCTTCCCTGACGTCTACTCCAAGTCTCCTGGATTGCTTCCGTTCGAAAAATAACTATCCTGAAGGTTTCCTTCCGTTTGGACTCCGTTTGATATTCCTTTTCTTCGAAACACTAAAATAGGCAAGAAAACAATAGTTTGGGCTGGGCCTCCGGTTAATAGGTTAGTCCCAAAAATAATATGAAAGTGTTTAGTAAAGCCCATAAACATCCAAAATAGATAATATAATAGCATGAATACTTCATAAATTATAGATACGTTGGAGACATAGCAGCATCCCCAAGCTTAATTCCTGCTCGTCCTCGAGTAGGTAAATGATAAAAGAAATAATTTATGAAGTGTGAATGCTAGCAGGTGCACAAGTTTGATCAATGATATTTTCAATCACCTTTTCTAGCATCATCATATGTCATAACAGTAGCTCATCTCATAAAACTTTTCATGATCAAGTAACAAGCTATTCACATGTTAAAGTATAGATCATAAACTTTCTTGAAAACTAACAAACCGTGTTATTAGTCATCAAACAATTACAATTCATCTTATTTTCAGGAAGGGTCTATGTCAGAGCTTTAATTCAGCAAACTTCACATACTCAACTATCATATAGTCTTCCATGATTGCTACCACTCAAAGCATATTTTTAGAACAAATAGCATCCATCGAACATAGAGAAAGATAGGGGCTTAATGTTTCGCCTCCAACTTATTTATCATATAGATAATTGTCAACAATAATAATTCATGATCAAATATATTTGAATGGCCATATATGCTTAGATCTTCCATCACATGATGCTTGCCAACTATAGAGTAGGTTGGAATGAGAAGGAATACTACTGACTCTTGCATAAAAGTAAAAGATAGGCCCTTCACAGAGGGAAGCAGGGATTTGCAGAGGTGCCAGAGCTCGAAGCAAAAACAGAGATGAAAATAATTTTGAGAGGTGTGCTTTCATTGTCAACATAACGACCAAGAGTTCCCAATATCTTCCATACTACATACATTATCGGCGGTTCCCAAACAGAAAGGTAAAGATTTTACTCCCCCTCCACCAACAATGACACTCCACGGCTTGTCCGAAACAACGGGTGCCGTCCAACTTTCAACAATCCTGGGGGAGTTTTGTTTAAATTATTTGTGAATTTGTTTTTGATCTTTTGATCATAGGACCGGGCATCCCAGTTACCAGCCATTTTCTCGTGAATGATGAGCGGAGTCCACTCATCATGAGAATAACCCACCTAGCATGGAAGATACTGACAGCCCCTAGTCGCTACACGAGCAATTCATGCATACAAAACAGATTATTATTTGAAGGTGTAGAGTTTGGCACATGCAAATTTACTTGGAACGGCAGGTAAATACCGTATATAGGTAGATATGGTGGACACTCATGGAAGAAACTTGGTTCCAGGATTTTGGATGCACAAGTAGTATTCCCGCTTAGTACAGATATTTTGGCTAGCAAAGGATTCTAAATAGCAAGCACCACATGTTAGAGGATCCATAACAATATAACTTCTATACAAATATACCCAATCATAACTCATTATGTTGTCTTCCTTGTACAACTTCAACTAATTTGCTCAGGTTTGAAAATAATTAATGGGGCTCACAATCATAGAAGATGTCCAAGATAGTATATTTATATGTGAAATCTCTCTTCCTTCAATATTCTGTCATGAATTGTTCAAGTGACCAATACAATGTTTGCTAACCTTCAAAAATTTACCACCTCTACTTCTTATATGTGAAGTCATTACTCCCCATGGGAAAGGAATATGAAACACATATAATTTCAGATTTATGACATTCAAATCATTCAACCATTTACTCATAGGATATAAGTGAAGCACACGAGTAAATGACAAACTACTCCAAAAAGATATAAGTGAAGATCAATGAATAGTTAAATAATTATGTAGCTATGTGAAGACTCTCTCTCATTTAAGAATTTCAGATCTTGGGATATTATTCAAACCGCTAGCAAAACAAAATAAAATGACTCTCCAAGCAAAACACATAGCATGTGGTGAATAAAAATATAGTCCCAAGTAAAGTTACCGATGAACGAAGACGAAAGAGGGGATGCCATCCGGGGCATCCCCAAGCTTAGGCTCTTGGTTGTCCTTGAATATTACCTTGGGGTGCCTTGGGCATCCCCAAGCTTAGGCTCTTGCCACTCCTTATTCCATAGTCCATCGAATCTTTACCCAAAACTCGAAAACTTCACAACACAAAACTCAACAGAAAACTCGTAAGCTCCGTTAGTATAAGAAAAATAAATCACCATTTAGGTACTGTTGTGAACTCATTCTAAATTCATACTGGTGTAATATCTACTGTATTCCAATTTCTCTATGGTTCATACCCTCCGATACTACTCATAGATTCATCAAAATAAGCAAAGAACACATAGAAAACATAATCTGTCAAAAACAGAACAGTCTGTAGTAATCTGTATCAAATGCAAACTTCTATAACTCAGAAAAATCTTCCAAAATAGGACGACCTAGATAATTTTATTATTGATCTACTGCAATTGGAATCAGTATTTTATCACTTTCTGGTGATTTTTAACAGTTGTTTTCGTGGGCAGAAAGTTTCTGTCTTTTTCAGCAAGACCAAATAATTATCATCCAAGAAGATCTTATAGGTCTTACTTGGCACAAACAATAATTAAAACATAAAACCACATCTAACCAGAGGCTAGATGATTTATTTATTACTAAACAGAACCAAAGATCAAGAAACAAAAAAAATTGGGTTGCCTCCCAACAAGCGCTATCATTTAACGCCCCTAGCTAGACATGATGATTTCAATGATGCTCGCATAAAAGATAAGAATTGAAACATAAAGAGAGCATCATGAAGAATATGACTAGCACATTTAAGTCTAACCCACTTCCTATGCATAGGGATTTTGTGAGCAAATAACTTATGGGAACAAGAATCAACTTGCATAGGAAGGTAAAACAAGCGTAACTTCAAGATTTTCAACACATAGAGAGGAAACTTGATATTATTGCAATATGTAGAAGCATATGATCCTCTCTCATAATAATTTTCAGTAGCATCATGAATGAATTCAACCATATAACCAGCACATAAAGCATTCTTTTCATGATCTACTTGCATAGAAATTTTATTAATCTCCACATAAGCACATTTGTTCTCATGAATAGTAGTGGGAGCAAACTCAACAAAATAACTATCATGTGAAGCATAATCCAATTGAAAATTAAAATCATGATGACAAGTTTCATGGTTATCTTTATTCTTTATAGCATACGTGTCATCACAATAATCATCATAAATAGGAGGCATCCTTTCATCATAATAAATTTTCTCATCAAAACTTGGGGGACTAAACATATCATTTTCATCAAACATAGCATCCCCAAGCTTGTGGCTTTGCATATCATTAGCATCATGGGTATTCAAATAATTAATACTAACAACATTGCAATCATGCTCATCATTCACATATTTTATGCCAAGCATTCTATGTAATTCTTCTTCTAGTACTTGAGCACAATTTTCCTTTCCATCATCTTCACGAAAGATATTAAAAAGATGAAGCATATGAGGCACCCTTAATTCCATTTTTTGTAGTTTTCTTTTATAGAACAAATTGGTGATAAAACAAGAAACTAAAAGATTCAATTGCAAGATCTAAAGATATACCTTCAAGCACTCACCTCCCCGGCAACGGTGCCAGAAAAGAGCTTGATGTCTACTACGCAACCTTCTCCTTGTAGACGTTGTTGGGCCTCCAAGTGCAGAGGTTTGTAGGACAGTAGCAAATTTCCCTCAAGTGGATGACCTAAGGTTTATCAATGCGTGGGAGGTGTAGGATGAAGATGGTCTCTCTCAAACAACCCTGCAACCAAATAACAAAGAGTCTCTTGTGTCCCCAACACACCCAATACAATGGTAAATTGTATAGGTGCACTAGTTCGGCGAAGAGATGGTGATACAAGTGCAATATGGGTGGTAGATATAGGTTTTCGTAATCTGAAAATACAAAAACAGCAAGGTAACTAATGATAAAAGTGAGCGTAAACGGTATTGCAATGCTAGGAAACAAGGCCTAGGGTTCATACTTTCACTAGTGCAAGTTCTCTCAACAATAATAACATAATTGGATCATATAACTATCGCTCAACATGCAACAAAGAGTCACTCCAAAGTCACTAATAGCGGAGAACAAACGAAGAGATTATTGTAGGGTACGAAACCACCTCAAAGTTATCCTTTCTAATCGATCTATTGAAGAGTCCGTAGTAAAATAACATGAAGCTATTCTTTCCGTTCAATCTATCATAGAGTTCGTAGTAGAATAACACCTTAAGACACAAATCAACAAAAACCCTAATGTCACCTAGATACTCCAATGTCACCTCGAGTATCCGTGGGTATGATTATACGATATGCATGACACAATCTCAAATTCATCTATTCAACCAACACAAAGAACTTCAAAGAGTGCCCCAAAGTTTCTACCGGGGAGTCAAGACGAAAACGTGTGCCAACCCCTATGCATAAGTTCACGGAACTTGCAAGTTGATCACCAGAACATACATCAAGTGGATCACGTGATATCCCAATTCCACCACAGATAAGCACATGCAAGACATACGTCAAGTGTTCTCAAATCCTTAAAGACTCAATCCGATAAGATAACTTCAAAGGGAAAACTCAATCCATTACAAGAGAGGAGAGGGGGAGAAACATCATAAGATCCAACTATAATAGCAAAGCTCACGATACATCAAGATCGTACCACCTCAAGAACACGAGAGAGAGATCACACACATAGCTACTGGTACATACCCTCAGCCCCGAGGGTGAACTACTCCCTCCTTGTCATGGAGAGCACCGGGATGATGAAGATGGCCACCGGTGAGGGATCCCCCTCCGGCAGGGTGCCGGAACAGAGTCCCGATTCGTTTTTGGTGTCTACAGAGGCTTGCAGCGGCGGAACTCCCGATCTATTGTGCTCCCCGATGTTTTTAGGGTATATGGATATATATAGGCGAAAGAACTCGGTCGGGGGAGCCACGAGGGTGGGGGGCGCGCCTCCCTGCCTCGTGGCTTCCTCGAAGCTTCCCCGACGTCTACTCCAAGTCTCCTGGATTGCTTCCGTTCTAAAATAACTCTCCCGAAGGTTTCCTTCCGTTTGGACTCCGTTTGATATTCCTTTTCTTCGAAACACTAAAATAGGCAAGAAAACAACAGTTTGGGCTGGGCCTCCGGTTAATAGGTTAGTCCCAAAAATAATATAAAAGTGTTTAGTAAAGCACATAAACATCCAAAACAGATAATATAATAGCATGAATACTTCATAAATTATAGATACGTTGGAGACGTATCAGCATCCCCAAGCTTAATTCCTCCTCGTCGTCGAGTAGGTAAATGATAAAAGAAATAATTTATGAAGTGTGAATGCTATTAGGTGCACAAGTTTGATCAATGATAATTTCAATCACCTTTTCTAGCATCATCATATGTCATAACAGTAGCTCATCTCATAAACTTTTCATGACCAAGTAACAAGCTATTCACATGTTAAAGTATAGATCATAAACTTTCTTGAAAACTAACAAACCGTGTTACTAGTCATCAAACAATTACAATTCATCTTATTTTCAGGAAGGGTCTATGTCAGAGCTTTAATTCAGCAAACTTCACATACTCAACTATCATATAGTCTTCCATGATTGCTACCACTCAAAGCATATTTTTAGAACAAATAGCATCCATCGAACACAGAGAAAGATAGGGGCTTAATGTTTCGCCTCCCAACTTATTTATCATATATATAATTGTCAACAATAATAAATCATGATCAAATATATTTGAATGGCCATATTACTACCGCGGTGTTCTGTATGGGAAGAATCAGAGACGGGGAAGAAGAAGGGTTAGGAGACGTAGGATCTTCATCCAACCGCCTGAAATGGTCGACTGACCCAAATGACAAAAGTCACGCGACTTGCATGCAGAGATGCCTTTATATTCAGTACCATCATCATACCTGCTTAGCACAGCTTCTGAATCCATCAAGCTAAACAACGTGCCACTCATAATTCCAAACTTGTTGCTCAAGTACGAATCTGATATGATGCTGATATTACTAAAACAGATAACATTTAATTGGTCAGCTAATGTTCCTACTTTACTTTCGAAAAAGCACGTGCACCACATATAGAGAGACAGCAGGGAGTTGCTTTCTTAATGCGCTCTGGTTCATCATGTGTGGGCCTACGCAACGAACATTTTATTATCCAAAATCTGCTTGCTCTTCTTTAGCATGTTCCTCTTCCGTTCTTCTTTAATAAGTACTCTCTCCGTTCCTAAATACAAGTCTTTGTATAGATTCCACCATGGACTACATATGGAGAAAAATGAGTGAATCGACACTCTAAAATGTATTTGGATACATCTATATGTGATCCATAGTGGAAATCTCTACCAAGACTTATATTTTGGAACGGAGGGAGTATGATAGTAGTACAGTATGTTCCTTGTAGTGAAGATGAGCAGGGACATTTGCAGTGTAGAGGTCTATACGGTCGGTCGGTATGGACACTTTGAACTCTTCGGGCCTCTTTGATTCGTAGGATTTTGTAAACATGGGAATATGATTTGTAGTAGCCTGCCCACTTGAATCCTATAAGAATAGCAAGGAAATGCAGGGAGCTATGTCGCCTTTGAGAGTTACACTGATATTAACAGTATCGCACCTTCAGTTGAAGAGGGCTGGTATCCGAAGCCTTTCTAGCCGTACCGGCAATACTAGCACATATATTCCAGCAAGTTCCACTTTGCTAATTTTACACTGATGCTTACGGTTTTCCCGTTATATCTACACTATGATCTGTGTAGCTTCTTTGTGTCGCACTAGCAGCAGTCCACTCTTGAAGCTAAACACCGCAATGACTTACAAAATTGGCACCAAGGCATTGAGTGCCATTCTGGATGCAATGAAACTCATACGCTCCCCACCTGTTGACTCTTGTTCAGAATATGATCCTAATGACTCTTGTTCAAAATTGCCACATATAGAGAGATAGCATGGAATTGCATTTCTTTGGGTGCTGTGATTCATCATGAGTGGGCAACCAACATTGTATGCAATTAAGCGGAACCTCAAGAATATGCTTCCTCTTCGGTTCTTTAACATGTTCCTCTTTTGTTATTCTGTATTTAGTACGTACAGTACGTTCCTTGTCAGGAAAGGGAGCAGGGACATCTGCAATCAACAGCTGATAGAGCTGGCATGTACTTGATCGACAGGCTTTCAATTACTAGCGGCAATACAACACCGTATTTTGAAGCCAGTTCCACTTTCCCGATTTATATATCGTGGTTATGGTGTACCCCTTTTATGTACACTATGATCTGCCTAGTTGTTGTGTGCTCTTGTTATCATGGTTTGGCAATAAACTCTCTATACAGTATATTTTGAACCTATCATCTGCCAACTATCCTTACTTCTAGAGCCTATTTTTGTGTGTACTTGTGCCAGATTATATAAATGCACGCACCATATTACATCACACATGAGCTCTCTCATCAGAATCCAGTGATAGCACATAAGTGTTTACAGGGGCGCCGCTATATTAGAATATCCTCTGCATTACAAAGATAATCTCACAACTATTTATGTTTTCATGGTTCTCACATGTTATACGTAATTACAGTGAATATCAGAATCCGCGCATCAGAAGAATATTGTGGAACATTGCAATGACTTACAAAATTGGCACCAAGGCATTGAGTGCCATTCTGAATGCAATGAAACTCATACGCTCCCCACCTCCAGATTCTTGTTTAGAATATGATCCTAATGACTATTCTAACCTCGAGGAGTCAAAGGCAGATGGCCTGTCATGTTCACCCATGAAGGTGCCTGCTCTAATTTGGCAAGGTTTTATTGATTGTGCGTATCTGGCATATGTTGTCTTGCATTTCTTCTACTTTGTTGCACCGCCATCTGCTTAGTTTACTCATCATATATGTTGAGATGCAATGCCAATCCATTATCAATACATATTCCATCTGTCATCATACCATGTTTTTCCACTCAAATGTTGTTCTTGTGCATCAGACATCAAAAAGGAAGAGGGTGATTGCTGAACCTGAAGGAGCACCAGCAAAGTCCTTGAAAAACGTGGTTGTGCCGGAGAAATCAGACAGCACCCCACTTATATTGGTTGTACAACCAGTGACACAAAACGTAGGACCGACTCCAGCAGACTGTACCCATACTTCACTGGCCACACCACTAGCCCCACCACACAGGACCTGCACTCCAGCAAAAGGTATGCCGATTTTAGTTGCCATAGCACCAGTCGTACCACAGAAAAATCCCACTCCAGCAAAAAGTACAGCAAGTCCACCGGCCGAAGACCTATCCCAATTGCAGAGACGGCCAATTCCTGCAGATTGGAACCCCATTCCACTTATTCCCAGTTTAAAAGACAATGCTTTCAATGTTGTTAGGGACTACGTGCATATATTCCCATCATCGGAAGAATATAGTGAAGACAAACACCATTTTCACATCTTCCTGTCCCACTTACGTGTAAGTGCTATTATTCATGGTGATTATTTTCCTGTTTTCTGCTGATTGAACACATCAATGATTTACATTACATTGTTGTAAGTAGGCGAGGGTCAATCTGGATAGTCATGGCGAGCAAAGCTTGCTTGCGCTTTTCAAGGAAGCATTGCAGCAGTATTGGTGTTACCTGAGGAAATCACACTTTGATGGCAAGTCTATAAACAAATTTCTGGTGAAGTCTCCTGTGCTAAATTTAGAAGACATTGAATGGAAAAACCTTGTTATGCACTGGTCTCGTTCCGAGGATGAGGTACTGTCTATGATATCGCATGACAATTTGAACTTCTACTTTTCCGCATGCGCCTTACGGATCTTTTTTGCAGGAAATCTGCTCAAAAAAGAATTCCGGTTTGAAAAGAACGACAGGATATCGCAAATATGCTGCCCGCTGCTTTGCTCTTGTTAGTACATGTTGTCCTGTATCACTGTACTTGCATACATACCTGGTTCATTATGTGACAGCAGTATGCATGATAGCTTGCTTATCAATTGTTCGCTCCAAATTATCTGATCTGTATGAATGGTTACATTAGTGTAGAATATATCCAATGCCAATGAAATTTTTTAGCTCTGCATTGTTCTTGTAAGTACATGCTGTCCTTTATCAGTGTACTTATATTGACAAGTAGTTGTTCATGTACCATCACTCTGCAGCTTATTTCCCTTTGCCCTCCATTTTCTACACATAAGATCTATATTTACTCTTGCCATAAGGTTGGATAACACCGATGGTACTGAAGAAGTTTAGCTCTGCATTGCTCTTGGCTGTACCTTTTGCATGTATCATTGTACTTACATTTGTAGCTACTTGGTTATGTAGCATCACTCTTCATCTTATCTTAAATATTCTCCATTTTTTCTTATATTGTCACATTTATATTTACTCTTAACAAAATGTAGAATAAAGGCAATTATGAAGAAGATTATGTGGTAAACTTCTTGAATTGCCCCCCATCAGCATGGACAAGGGCTTTATAGAGCCTGCCTTCACCAATAATGTAAGTTTGTCCTTCTCAAGCCTTCAAACTTTGTTGTGTATATTTGGTTAGGCATGACTGCAACAGCTGTTTATTTTTTGTGTTTGCATCAAATTGCATGTTTAAAGTTTATTATGTACTCCGGTTCATAAACAAAAGTTTGTCCTTCTCAATTTAAGTTTCCAGTTGTACAACCAAGTTCCTTCTTCATACCATGTAAATTAAACTATACAGAGCAAGTGATCTTATTTTGCCAATCTGAAATGGGATAAATTGACAGCACACTAACCATTGATACTTATGAGTTCTTGATCTGTAATCCAGTGGTGTCGTGAAGCTGCCAACTCCTTCACAGTGTCATTTCCTGCCATGTCTTGACCTGAACAATACCATATTGTGTTAATGCTATTTTAAACTGTGTCACTTTATTCATCAGTAAGAAATGTGATGAATTGTCAGCACTGATACTTATATGTGCAAAACCTGTCATCTGTCTGCTTGTTTATCTTTCAGAGTGAGGAGGATATAAGTGTCAAACATCACCAGCTTGCTCAGCTGCTTGCGCTGCAGCTCCTGAGCAGGGCTAACCTTTCTTGAACTCTATTGAAGTGCTGTCGGTTTTGTATATTATTTTGTCGGCGTGTTTAGTTGCACTGGTGGTGATCTTTGATGCCCAGTGTATGTAATCTGCTGTCTGCTTGTGCTTTATTATCATAGTGGCGAACTTTGATGCCCAGTGGATGTAATATGCCGTAATTTCTTTATTGTATAGTCTAGGTTTTTTTCTTATTCACGATGCTGCAGTTATTTTACTGTATATATATCCTATCTTCGTAGTAAACCGGCCAAACCGTAAAATTACGGTACATAATCGGGCCGTCATGCAAATCATTATGTATGATCCGCATCATGGGCCCCATCATCTTGGTCCGTTAGCAGGCCTAAATGTAAACTAGATAGGCCGAGTAAACCGCCGGCCCTATTTTCCCAAGAAAACTCAATGGGCCTTTAGGAGGCTGAAAAGTAGGCTGGGCCTGAAACATGCCGAACAACTCACGGGCTGGCAGCAGGCCGAAATAGACCCCGTCCCATGAATGTGCCAATCAATTCATGGGGTTATAACAGGCCAAAATTGTCTCGGTCCTTGTTTGGCCCAATCAGATTATCGGCTGCGCGTAGTTCGGATGCAAACCGAGCCGTAGTTAGGCCCAACTATATGACGGGCTTTTAACTGGCCAAAATTAATATAGGGCCGAAATGTTAAATGGGCCCTTAACAGGCCGAAACTAATATCAGGCCGAATTACTAAATGGGCCTTTAGCAAGTGGGCCGAAAAGCATAGCGTCCAGTTGATGGGCCGAATCTGATATGGGCCATAATTTAGCCCAAAGCCTCTTAAAGGGCCGGACCTGATCTGGGCCATAATTTGGCCCAGAACGTGGTAGGCTTTTAACGGGCCGGATCTCATATGGGCCATTATTAGGCCTGGAACATGGCAGGCCATTAATGGACCGGATCAAATATGGGCCGACATTTGGCCCAAAACATGGCAGCCAGTTAATGGGTCGGCCTACTAGGGTCCTCAAAATCTTGTGGGCCTACAGCTGGGCTGGCCCATTAATGTCGGCGAAATCTCACGGGCCTTTAGCTGGGCCGGCCCATTATGGTCCACAAAAATCTTGTGGGCCTTCACCTGGCCGGCCCATTATGGCCCGCAAAAATCTTGTGGGCCTTTACCTAGGCCGGCCCATTATGGCCCGCAAAATCTTGTGGGCCTTCAGCTGGGCCGGCCCATTATGGTCCGCAAAATCTTGTGGGCCTTTAGTTGGGCTGGCCCATTTAAAATTTATGGGCCACTTTTGGGCCGATCCACGTGTTAACATATCATAAGCACATCTCGCCCATTGGATGAGTGACACCTGTGCCAACACGGAGCTGACACGTGTTTCCTACAGCCAATGATGATTTTACATGTGGAAACTCCCCATTGGTCCGGGCTGTTAATGGGTTATCGGATGCAAAACCGGACCCGATAGCTTAACGACGTTCTGTTACGGTGGATGCCACGTGTCGGTCACCCTTGACGAAAGCACTTCTGTGACGCGCGATTTATCGTCATGGAAGTGGACACTTCCGTGATGATAATTTTGGTAATGTCATGGAACACTTCTACGACAGCACAGGTATGACTATCTTGATTCTATCATAAATTTGTCATGGATGTACATGCATGACAGAAAACATGACCTACTGTGACAAACATGTATCACCACGGAAGTGTATTTTTTTTGTAGTGGAAGTTGATAAAGCTAAAGTAGATGCTATTGAATAGATGCCGTGTCCTAAAGATATCAAAGGTATAAGGAGTTTCCTTGCTCATGCGGGTTTCTATAGGAGGTTTATTAAAGACTTCTCTAAAATTTCTAGGCCTCTCACTAATCTCTTACAAAAAAATGTTCCGTTTGTTTTTGATGATGATTGTGTAGAAGCATTTGAAATACTTAAGAAGGCCTTGATTTCTGCACCTATAGTTCAGCCACCTGATTGGAACCTACCCTTTGAAATTATGTGTGATGCTAGTGATTATGCTATTGGTGCTGTTCTAGGACAAAGAGTTGATAAGAAATTATATGTTATTCAGTATGCTAGTAAAACTCTAGACAGTGCCTAGAGAAATTATGCTACTACCGAAAAAGAATTTTTAGCAGTTGTTTTGCATGTGATAAGTTTAGACCTTATATTGTTGATTCCAAAGTAATTGTTCACACTGATCATGCTGCTATGAAATATCTTATGGAAAAGAAAGATGCTAAACCTAGACTTATTAGATGGGTTCTCTTGCTACAAGAATTTGATTTGCATATTATTGATAGAAAGGGAACTGAGAACCCCGTTGCAAATAGCTTGTCTAGGTTAGAGAATGTTCTTGATGACCCACTACCTATTGATGACAGCTTTCCTGATGAGCAATTAAATGTCATAAATGCTTCTCGTAACACTCTATTGTATGCTGATTATGCTGATTACATCGTTGCTAAATTTATACCACCTAGTTTCACATACCAGCAAAAGAAAAAGTTTTCTATGATTTAAGACATTACTTTTGGGATGATCCACACCTGTATAAAGAAGGAGTATATGCATGGTGTTATTAGACATTGTGTACCTGAGCATAAACAGGAACAGATCCTACGCAAGTGCCACTCCGAGGCCTACGGAGGGCACCACGCTGGAGATAGAACTGCACATAAGGTATTGCAATCCGGGTTGTATTGGCCCACTCTCTTTAAGGATGCCCGTAAGTTTGTCTTATCTTGTTATGAATGCCAACGGATTGGTAATATTAGTAGACGTCAGGAAATGCCTATGAACTATTCACTTGTTATTGAACCATTTGATGTTTGGGGCTTTGATTATATGGGACCTTTTTCTTCCTCTAATGGGTATACACATATTCTAGCTGTTGTTGATTACGTTACTAAGTGGGTAGAAGCTATTCCAACTGGTAGTGCTGATCATAACACTTCTATTAAGATGCTTAAAGAAGTTATTTTTTCGAGGTTTGGAGTCCCTAGATATTTAATGACTGATGGTGGTTCACATTTTATTCATGGTGCTTTTCGAAAAATGCTTGCTAAATATGATGTCAACCATAGAATTGCATCTCCTTATCATCCTCAGTCTAGTGGTCAAGTAGAATTGAGCAATAGAGAGAATAAATTAATTTTGCAAAAGACTGTTAATAGATCTAGAAAGAATTGGTCTAAGAAACTTGATGATGCTTTGTGGGCTCATAGAACTGCTTATAAGAATCCTATGGGTATGTCTTCATATAAAATGGTTTATGGAAAAGCATGTCACTTTCCTCTTGAACTAGAACATACGGCATATTGGGCTATTAAAGAGCTAAACTATGATTTCAAACTTGCCGGTGAAAATAGGTCATTTGACATTAGCTCACTTGATGAATGGAGAACCCAAGCCTATGAGAATGCCAAGTTGTTTAAAGAAAAGGTTAAAAGATGGCATGACAAAAGGATACAAAAGCGTGAGTTTAATGTAGGTGATCATGTTTTGCTATACAACTCTCGTTTAAGATTTTTTGCAGGAAAGCTTCTCTCTAAATGGGAAGGCCCTTACATTATCGAGGAGGTCTATTGTTCCGGTGCCATAAAAATCAATAATGCCGAAGGTAAAAATCCGAAGGTGGTAAACGGTCAAAGACTTAAACATTATATCTCAGGTACTCCCATAAATGTTGAGACCAATATAATTGATACCATAACACCGGAGGAGTACATAAGGGACACTTTCCAGAACGTTTCAGACTCCGAAAAGGAATAGGTATGTGGTACGGTAAGTAAACCGACTCCAAAATGTTTCCAATGATACATTTTCTCCATCTTGGAATATTTAAAAAATTAGGAAAATTAAAAGTAGTCTGGAAGAGACACGAGGCCACCACAAGGGTGGAGGGCACGCCCTACCCCCTGGGCGTGCCCCCGACCTTGTGTCCACCTCGTGTGCCCTCCGGACTCTGATTTCTTGCAAAATACTTTTTATGGTCAGTAAAAAATCATTATACAATCTCACAAAGGTTTTGATCATCGTACCACGACAATACCTCCTGTTTTTGTTTCGAGCTATTTTTCTGATAGATCTAGATTACCATGACGTCTCCAAGCGCCCCCAAGGACAAGTTTTTCGAGAAGGTCATCAACCCGTACCTTGCGGAGGTGCTGCGACACCCTCAAGCTATTGAGATGCGTGAGGGGGTGTTGCACATCCGTGATGTTGAGGGACCGAGGAAGACCGGAAGCATGGAGGCAAGACTCGAAGCAATGGAGTAGCAAGTTTGCAAGTGTCAAGGGATGGTGGAACGTGGACTCAACGCCAACCACATGATGATCGCGGAGTTCACCAACAAGCACAAGCTGGATCCCAAGAGCATTGAGGAGGCTATCTTCAGGCTTCATGAGAAAATCAAGCATCTCCAAGCCCAAATCTATGACCTGCAAAACCAAAACTGTGAGTATGAATATAGATTCAAGAGGATGAGTTTGGTTGCAGATTCGAGGATCCCGGCGACCCGCTCATCTTTCTATGATGGTGAGCCTATGCCTTGGAAGATGGACGACAAGCCTGCTTCATCAACAACTCCATCCTCACCACCTCCGAAGAAAGAGATCTAATACATGGGTATGGACACTCCCCTTGGCAACTGGCAAGCTTGGGGGAGTGCCCCGGTATCATATCACCATCACATATTTATATTTATCTTTATCGTTTTTCTTAGTTCGATCTTTTTGGTTATATCTTGATCTAGTAGAATGAAGTTTTTAGTATGATCTAGCTTTAAGTTTTGATTTATGCTCTATCTATGTAATCGAGTCCGTGAAATATATAATAAAGAGTAGTTATGAGTAAAGGGCTTTGCTTCTTGCTATGATCTTGAGGTAATTAAATAAAAGAATGAATAAAAATAAATAAAAAGATCATATATTGATCTTACGGAGAGTAATGACTTCACATATAAAGAGTATGATGAATAAAAGTTGTTGAGAGTTGACAAACTCAGTTTTTGGTCATTGTTGCAATTAATAGGAAGTAATAAAGAAAGAGAGGCTTCACATATAAATATACTATCTTGGACATATTTTATAATTGTGAGCGAGTACTCATTAAAATATGACATGCTAAAAAGTTGATGTTGGACAAGGAAGACAACATAATGAGTTATGTTTTGTTATATCTGAATAGAAGTTATATTGTCTTGGATCATCCAACATGTGGAGTTTGCCTTCCCCCTCATGCTAGCCAAATTCTTTGCACCAAGTAGAGATACTACTTGTGCTTCCAAACATCCCTAAACCCAGTTTTGCCATGAGAGTTCACCATACCTACCTATGGATTGAGTAAGATCCTTCAAGTAAGTTGTCATCGGTGCAAGCAATAAAAATTGCTCTTTAAATATGCATGATCTATTAGTGTGAAGAAAATAAGCTTTATAAGAACTTGTGATATGGAAGAAATAAAAGCGAAGGACTGCATAATAAAGGTCTTTATCACAAGAGGCAATATAAAGTGACGTTCTTTTGCATTAAGATTTTGTGCATCCAACCATAAAAACGCATGACAACCTCTGCTTCCCTCTGTGAAGGGCCTATCTTTTACTTTTAAATTCTACCCTTATACAAGAGTCATGGTGATCTTCACCTTTCCCTTTTAAAGTTATTCCTTTGGCAAGCTCTATGTGTCGGAGCGATCGGGATATATATCCACTCAGATGTAGGTTTTCATAAAGTATTATTGTTGACATTACCCTTGAGGTAAAAGGTTGGGAGGCGAAACTATAAGCCCCTAACTTTCTGTGTGTCCGATTGAAACTTTGTACCCATAAGTATCGCATGAGTGTTAGCAATTGTGAAAGATTATATGATAGTTGAGTATGTGGACTTGCTGAAAAGCTCTTATATTGTCTCTTTCCAATGTTATGATAAATTGCAATTGCTTCAATGACTGAGATCATAGTTTGTCAGTTTTCAATGAAGTTCCTGATTCGTACTTTGCCTTGTGACTGAATTGTTACTTTATCATAAGAAATTATATGACAATACATGTTGCTTTCATAAAGAGAATCATGATGCCCTCATGTCCGTATTTTATTTTATCGACACCTCTATCTCTAAACATGTGGACATATTTATCGCTACCGGCTTTCGCTTGAGGACAAGCGAGGTCTAAGCTTGGGGGAGTTGATACGTCCATTTTGCATCATGCTTTTATGACAATATTTATTGCATTATGGTCTATCATTACACATTATATCACAATACTTATGGCTATCCTCTCTTATTTTATAAGGTTTACATGAAGAGGGAGAATGCCGGCAGCTGGAATTCTGGTTTGGAAAAGGAGCAAATATTAGAGACCTATTCTGCACAACTCCAAAAGTCCTGAAACTTCACAGAGCTTATTTTTGGAATATATAAAAAATATTGCGCGAAGAAAGAACCAGAGGGGGGCCACCAGCCAGACACAAGGGTGGAGGGCGCGCCATACCCCTTGGGCGCCCCCCCAACCTTCTGGGTCCCCCTGGCAGGCCTCCGGTGCCCATCTTCTGCTATATGGTGCCTTTTACCCTGGAAAAAAAATCAAGAAGAAGCTTTCGGGATGAAGTGCCGCCGTCTCGAGGCGGAACCTGGGAGAACCAATCTATGGCTCCGGCGGAGCTGTTCTGCCGGGGAAACATCCTTCCGGGAGGGGGAAATCATCGCCATCGTAATCACCATCGATCCTCTCATCAAGAGGGGGTCAATCTCCATCAACATCTTCACCAGCACCATCTCCTCTCAAACCCTAGTTCATCTCTTGTATTCGATCTTGGTCTCAAAACCTCAGATTGGTACCCGTGGGTTGCTAATAGTGTTGATTACTCCTTGTAGTTGATGCTAGTTGGTTTATTCGGTGAAAGATCATATGTTCAGATCTTTAATGATAATTAATACTCCTCTGATTATGATTATGAATATGCTTTGTAAGTACTTACGTTTGTTCCTGAGGACATGGGAGAAGTCTTGTTATAAGTAATCATGTGAATTTGGTATTCGTTTGATATTTTGATGAGATGTATGTTGTCTTTCCTCTAGTGGTGTTATGTGAACGTCGACTACATGACACTTCACCATTATTCGGGCCTAGGGGAAGGCATTGGGAAGTAATAAGTAGATGATGGGTTACTAGAGTGACAGAAGCTTAAACCCTAGTTTATGCGTTGCTTCATAAGGGGTTGATTTGGATCCATATGTTTCATGCTATGGTTAGGTTTACCTTAATACTTCTTTCGTAGTTGCGGATGCTTGTGAGAGGGGCTAATCATAAGTGGGAGACTTGTCCAAGGAAGGGCAGCACCCAAGCACCGGTCCACCCACATATCAAATTATCAAAGTAACGAACGTGAATCATATGAGCATGATGAAAACTAGCTTGACAATAATTCCCTTGTGTCCTCGGGAGCGCTTTGCTTTATATAAGAGTTTTTCCAGGCTTGTCCTTTTATACAAAAAGGATTGGACCACCTTGCTGCACCTTGTCTACTTTTGTTACGTTACCCATTATGAATTATCTTATCACACAACTATCTGTTACCGATAATTTCAGTGCTTGCAGAGAATACCTTGCTGAAAATCACTTGTCATTTCCTTCTGCTCCTCGTTGGGTTCGACACTCTTACTTATGGAAAGGACTATGATAGATCCCCTATACGTGTGGGTCATCACTCCATAGGTTGCCCTCATGATGGATTCATATAGTGGCTTAATTCTTGTTCTAGGGAAGTGTTCCATACCCTTTCTTAGTGGAAACTGAAATTTGATATTCCCTTCTTTCATGTCAATCACAGACCTATAGTTCGTAGAAATGGTCTACCAAGTATGATGGGACAAGACGGATTGCAATCAATGTCGAGAACAATAAAATCTATGGGCACATAGTTCCTTTTTGCAAGAATAAGAACATCCTTAATTCTTCCCAAAGGCTTTTTAATACTATAATCCGCCAAGTGCAAATTAAGAGAACATTCTTCAATGTTGGTAAGACCAAGCACATCACATAGAGATTTCGGAATTGTGGAGACACTAGCACCCAAATCACATAAAGCAAAGCACTCATATTTTTTAATCTTGACTTTAATGGTAGGTTCCCATTCGTCATATAATTTTCTAGGTATTGAAATCTCTTATTCCAATTTTCTTCTAATGCTTTCATCATTGCTTCTACGATATGTTTAGTAAAAGCTTTATTTTGTTCATAGGCATTGGGTGAATTTATCATGGATTGCAACAAAAAATATATTCAATCAAATAGCAAATATCATAATTAAAGTCTTTGTAATCCAAAAGAGTGGGCACATCACTGATGATGTTTGCTAGAACTACGTCGGTGTTTCCCCCAAGAGGAGAGGATGATGTAGCACATCAACGGTAGGTATTTTCCTCAGTAATGAAACCAAGGTATCGAACCAGTAGGAGAACTAAGCAACAAAACGTAAACAGCCCCTGCACACAAATAACAGCCACTCGCAACCCGACGTGTTAAAGGGGTTGTCAATCCCTTTCGGGTAACGGCGCCTGAAATGGCTAGTTGACGGGAGAAAATTGTAATAGATTGTAATAATAGATCACAAATAAAATAAAGTGCAGCAAGATTTTTTTTGTATTTTTGGTTTAATAGATCTGAATAAAAACGCAAAGGAAAAGTAGATCGCAAGGCAAATATATGAAGAAGAAGACCCGGGGGCCGTAGGTTTCACTAGTGGCTTCTCTCGAGAAAAATAGCAAACGGTGGGTAAACAAATTACTATTGGGCAATTGATAGAACTTCAAATAATTATGACGATATCAAGGCAATGATCATTACATAGGCATCATGTCCAAGATGAGTAGACCGACTCCTGCCTGCATCTACTACTATTACTCCACACATCGACTGCTATCCAGCATGCATCTAGTGTATTAAGTTCATAGAAAAATGGAGTAATGCAATAAGAACGATGACATGATGTAGACAAGATCCGTTTATCTATATGGCGGTAGATATAAATCTCGTCTTTTTATCCTTAGTAGCAACGATACATATGTGTCGGTTCCCTTTCTGTCATTGGGATCAAGCATCATAAGATCGAACCCACTACCGGACACCTCTTTCCATTGCAAGATAAATAGATCAAGTTGGCCAAACAAAACCCAAATGTCGGAGGAGAAATACGAGGCTATAAGAGATCATGCATGTAAGAGATCAAAGAAACTCAAATAACTTTCATGGATATAAAAACAAATGACTGATCATAAACTCGAAGTTCATCAGATCCCAACAAACACACCGCAAAAGAGTTACATCATATGGATCTCCAAGAGACCATTGTATTGAGAATCCAGCGAGAGAGAGAAAGCCATCTAGCTCCTAACTACGGACCCGAAGGTCTACAAAGAACTACTCACGCATCATCGGAGAGGCACCAATGTAAGTGGTGAACCCCTCCGTGATGGTGTCTAGATTGGATCTGCTGGTTCTGGACTCTGCGGCGGCTGGATGAATATTTCGTCGACTCCCCAAGGGTTTGTGGATTTTTGGGGTATTTATAGAGCAAAGAGGCGTTCCGGGGGACCCCTCGGGGCACCCCCAGGTGCAACCAGAGCCCATTGCTTTCCTTCTGGCCCACAAAAAATCATCGTGGAGTTTCGTGGCATTTGTACTCCGTTTGATATTGATTTCCTGCGATGTAAAAAACATGGAAAAAACAGCAACTCGCACTTGGAACTATGTCAATAGGTTAGTACCAAAAAATGATATAAAATGATTATAAAACATCCAAGATTGATAATAAAACAACATGGAACAATCAAAATTATAGATACGTTGGAGACGTATCAGCCTCCCCTAGCTTAACTCCTACTCATCCTCGAGTAGGTAAGTGATAAAAACAGAATTTTTTATGTGGAGTGTTGTTCATCAAGTCATAACATATTCTTTTCTTTATAGCATTGACATTTGGACTTTTATGTGATTCAAAGCAATAGTCTAGTTTTGACATACTAATTTAGATACTCAAGCGTATCAACAAGCAACCATGTCTTTCAAAATATCAATGCTAAAACAAGTTATCCCTAGCCCATCATGCTCAAACATTGATCCATTCATGAAACACACTCGAATATTAGCTACACCCAATACTTAAGCACGATCATATTGCCTCTTAGTTGGTGCTTTTGTAAGAGAAGATGGAGACTGAAAATAAAAATAAAAATTGCATAAAGTAAAGCAAAGGCCCTTCGCGAAGGGAAGTAGGGATTTGTAGAGGTGCCAGAGCTCAAAGCAAAAAATTTGAGATAAAAACATTTTGGGAGGTGTATCCATCCCACCAAAGAAAACGACGTAGAGCTACGAACACTTTCCATGCTAGATATGCCATAGGCGGTTCCCAAAAAGAAAATAAAGTTTATTCCTTTTTCCACCATACTTTCACTTTTCATGGCTAGCCGTATCCACGGGTGCCCTCCATACCAACACTTTCCAAGGAATTTATTATTTGACAACATAAAGTAAATTCATTTTTGCATTTTGGGACTGGGCATCTGTGACGCCCTCGATTCAATCGTACACTAATCATACACGCAAATGTGTACGATCAAGATCAAGGACTCACGGGTAGATATCACAACACAACTCTAGACACAAATTAAAATAATACTAGCCTTATATTACAAGCCAGGGGCCTCGAGGGCTCGAATACATAAGCTCGAATATGAATGAGTCAGCGGAAGCAACATTATCTAAGTACAATCATAGGTTATATAAGTCTGCCTTAAGAAGGCTAGCACAAAAGCAACATCGATCGAAAAGGCAAGGCCTCCTGCCTAGGAGCCTCCTAACTACTCCGGGTCGTCAGCGGTCTCCACGTAGTAGTAGGCACCCTCGGGGTAGTAGTAGTTGTCGGTGGGGGCAGCGGTCTCAGGGGCTCCGTCATCTGGTTGCATCAAACGGATATGGGGAGAAAAAGAAAGCAAAGCAACCCTGAGTACTCATCCAAAGTACTCAGCAAGCAAGGATCTACACTACATATGCAACATTATCAAAGGAAGGCTGTATATGTGGACTGGGCTGCAGAAATGCCAGAATAGAGGGAGAGCCTAGTCCTATCGAAGACTAGCATCTTCAGCGGTCTTGTAGCATTAGAAGAGTGCATACTAGCATAAAGTAAAGTAGTAGTAGTGTCATCAACCTCGTCCAGAGATCCTTCCTCGACTCCCTGCGAGAAAGCAATCCCAGAGCCATACTATCCATTTCTCATCTCAAGTATCCAGTTCTAGTTGTATCGATTGGGATACAACTCCAAGTGTCCATTACCGTAGGACAGGCTATCGGTAGATGTTTTCTTCCCTGGAGGGGTGCACCAACTTACCCACCATGCTCGATTAACTCCGGCAGGACACACTTTCCTGGGTCATGCCCAGCCTCGACCAAACGATACGCCGCAACCCGACCAAGGCTTAATAGAGAGGTCAGCACGCCGGACTAAACCTATGCCCCCAGGGGTCATGGGCCATCGCCTCGGGAACGCCTGCACGCTGCGAACGCGGCCGGTGAGCAGACCTAGCTACCTCCTTAAAAAGGCAGGTGCTTACGCAATCCAACCCGGCACGCGCCGCTCAGTCACTGACGTCTATTAAGCTTCGGCTTATGTATATGACGCAGAATGCCCATACTATGCCCACGTGATGGTTAGTGCTATCAGGCCAGAGGCCCCTCGGATCAAATATCCAAATCGTAGTGGAATAGGAGCATGCGATAACGAGCAGAGACTCACGATCGATGTGGCCCCGTCGCCCCGTCTCGGGGACTTGCAGCACGGGCTAAGAATGCCCGGCCACGCCTCGTAAGTATCTCGCGGGCACCTTCCAGGTCAACACGACTCCACATCACTCGCAATTAAGCTCGAGCGGGTACCCCTCAGGGCCGACCCGTCTTTAATAACATGGTTCAGTGTAAAGTCATAGTAACCATAGTAACTGTGTGTCTAACACCAAGGGGAACCCTGAGGAACCACCCTCGGTGGATTCCACTCGATGTAATCATCAAGGTGAACGTAAGAGGAACCACCCTCGAGGTTCACACTTGAGGGGTTGCACGCCAGAGTCGTATCGAAAGTGGTTAAGGAGGAAATCACCCTCGATGACCACGACCGAATAGCTACACTACAGAGATCTCATCAGGAGTGATGTATGAGGTTCCACCCTCGGCACTCGATGGTAACTCTGAAGAGTCGAGCCACAAAAGGGGTGTGATGTGATGTGAGGTGTCGGGCTCTGGTCGTCGATCACGTTCATCGAGTCGTCGATGATGAAGCAGGGGCAACAAGGACCAGGTGGGGGTCACTGATGGATCACTAACCAACCTATACTAAGCAGTTTAGGATAAGCAGGTAGGTAACAATAAGCAGGTTACAAAAGCAGGCTATGCATCAGAATAGGAGCCAACAATAACAGTAGCAAAATCTAACACAAGCATGAGAAAATGGAATTGGCGATATCGGGATGATCGAAGGGGGGCTGGCCTGGAAGTTCCGCTGTAAAGGAAGAAGGGTCGTCGGAGACATAGTCGATCACAGTGGCATCGACAGTGGTCTCGGGCTCTATCAGAGAGAAGAGGGGGAAGAAACAATAAATATAAAGCAAACAAAGCATCACAAGGCATAACATGGTAATAGGCGGTGTTAGGGGTGAACTAACGTATGGCTACACGACATAGGTGAAGGGGGAATTCAACTGGGAATGTTTTCCCGGTTCCGGACCTGTGTCAGACAGATGACCGGAGGCGGAATGTTCCATGTTTAGCTAGTTAGACGCATGTGACAGGTGAACGGACCACGTATTCGAATTCGATGGATTTTTCTGAGCAACTTTCATGTAGAAAACATTTTCATCTGAGTTATAGATTAATTTATATTAATTTTCTAAGTTCTAAACATTTTCTGAAATCATTTTAATTAACTAATTCGACAGAAAAGGAAATACGACATCATCAAGGCGTCATTGCTGCATCAGCGGTCAACAGTCTAGTTGACCAGTCAACTAGGCCCACAGGCAGTGACTGGGCGCTGCCCAGTAAGCCGTTAACTCGGTCAACAGGGCCAGCAGGGCCCCTGGGGCCACTAGGCAGTGACCCAGAGGGGTGGCCCTGGCTGGCCACGTCAGCACCGGCGCCGGAGTGAGCTCCAGCGAGCCTTGTTCACGGCGGAGGGCTCGAGCAGCCATCGGGATTCGTCCCCCGGCGTCCATTTGACGCCCGGGGGGGTGCGTTCGGTCGAGGGCGACGAGTCGCATCGGCCCATGGTGGTGGCCAGCCGGGGGCGGCCGGAGACGAAGCAGGCGGCGAGCAGGGGCGGACGCGAGGCCAGGGCGGCGCGGGGAGCGGCGGCCGTCGGCGAGCGAGTGGAGAGGAAGGCCGCTGTGAGCCAGAGAAGGCGGGTGTGGGCGCGGGGGCATGCGAGGGAGGTTGTGGGCGCGTGCGGGGAACGGCAGGCGCGGCCAAGCAGTGGGCCGCGGCGACGAGCTACGGGGGCGCTGGCGGCTGAAGGCGGCGCGGGGAGGCGGTGGCTGGCGCAAGCGGGGAGGGCGCAGAGGCTGCGACGGCGGAGGGGCATGCCGCAGCGGCAGAGGACGGCTATCGGTGCGCGCGTGAGTGCAAGGAGCAACGTGGGGCCGTGGCAGAGGAGGACAGGGGCGCGTGCGGGATGGCTGCTGGGAGCGGGGCGCGCGTAGCAGGGGACGATCGGGCGCGCTAGCGCATGCGTGCGGAGCGGGAGCACGCTGGTGGTGGCGACACAACCTAGGGTGGCCGGAGGCGACGACAACAACGACTGTCGACGGCGGCGGCGACTGTCATCCAACATAAACGACCCTACGGCACGGGAAACGGCAGGGCAGTAGGGGGAGGAGAGGGAGGTGCTCACAGGGCGCCGTAGAGGAGCGGAGCAGGCTCGGGGGAGGCCTGGGGCAGACGAACGGCGGCGGTGGAGCTCCGGCGTCCCGAGGAGGAAGACGACGGCGTGACGGCGCTCCAGCGCCTCCGAGCTCCTGTGAATGGCACCAGGGTGCGTAGAGGACGACGGCGAGGAGCTGCGTCATGGCGGAGATGCGCATGGTGGCCGGTGGCCATGTCGGAGCAAGGTGGACGACGATGGTGGGCGTTCGGGCGAAGCGGAGAAGGGGATCTGCTGGGCAGAGGGAGAGGCGGAGAGGGAGAGCAGCATGCAGTGGGCGAGCGGGGTGGGAGCCCGAGGCATCGGGTGTAACACCCCGCATGTAACTTGCCATATTTGTTACTCCGACTCTTGCCATTTCCGGCTATGTGTTATAATATTCCCTCCGTGGTCGGGTTTTGTCCTTCGTTTTGCTTTTTGTCATGTCATGCATTTTCATATCATGTCATCATGTGCATTGCATTTGCATACGTGTTCGTCTCATGCATCTGAGCATTTTCCCCGTTGTCCGTTTTGCAATCCGGCGCTCCTATCTCCTCCGGTGCACCCCTCTTGTTTTCTTTCGTGTGCGGGTGTCAAACTTTCTCGGAATGGACCGAGGCTTGTCAAGTGGCCCTAGTATACCACCCGGAGTCCACCGGTCAAGTTTCGTTCCATTTGGAGGTCGTTTGGTACTCCAACGGTTAACCTGGCTCTGATACCAACTTGTAACGCCCACGATGCGGCTATATCTCCCACGTGTCGAGGCACGACTTAGAGGCATAACCGCATAGTGGTTTTGTCGAAAAAAGGGTCATCTTCACACAATCCCATGTAATGAAGAAGAATGGGATAAAGAGTTGGCTTACAATCGCCACTTCACACAATACATAAATATAATTCATACATCATCCAAAATACAAACATATAGACCGACTACGGTCGAAATCCAGATGAAAATAAGACAACCCCAAATGCTAGATCCCCGATCGTCCCAACTGTGCTCCACTACTGATCATCAGGAAAAGACACATAGTAACGACCACGTTCCTCGTCGAACTCCCACTTGAGATCGACCCCATCATCTGCACTGGCATCGTCGGCACCTGCAACTGTTTTGGTAGAGTCTGTGAGTCACGGGGACTCAACAATCTCACACCCGCGAGATCAAGACTATTTAAGCTTATCGGAAAGGATGGTGTAATGAGGTGGAGCTGCAGCGGCAATAAGCATATATGGTGGCTAACATACAATCACCGATAGCGGTTTCCTCTCCGGGATTATTCATGAATACCAAAATGATGGCTCCCGATGTTTCCATCAAGATGGGAAACTATAAATTTCTGTCTTCTCCAGTTGTTCTTGGTGACTCGGATATTGATCTTATTCTCGGGATGGACTGGCTTTCTAAGCACAAGGCTCAACTTGATTGTGCTGCCAGGGAAATTCAATTGACACATTCTTCTGAGGATGTCAGCATTTATGCCGCTCGTGATGAAACCATTCGGTTTTTTCTCTCAATGAGAAGGGCGAATTGAATGCCATCTCTCAAATTCCAGTCGTTTGTGAGTATCAAGATGTCTTTCCAGAAGAGCTTCTGGGTATGCCTCCTCACCGGCCAGTTGAGTTCGTTATCGAACTAGAGCCTGGCACTGAACCCGTTTGCAAGCGTCCATACAAGCTTGGACCCAACGAGCTAAAGGAATTGAAGAAACAGCTCGATGAACAAGAGCGTCTGGGTTTGATCAGACCGAGTTCTTCTCCATGGGGTTGTGGTGTTCTTTTTGTAAAAAGGAAGGATGGCACGGACCGACTTTGTGTCGACTACTGTCCATTGAACAAGAAGACAATCAAAAACAAGTATCCACTTCCCAACATCAATGAGCTATTCGAGCAACTCAAAGGTGCTAAAGTGTTCTCCAAGCTTGACCTTCGTATGGGTTATCATCAGATTAGCATTCGTGAAGAAGATATTCCCAAGACAGCATTCAGAACAAGCTTTGGTTCTTATGAATATACTGTCGTGTCTTTCGGCCTTGTCAATGCTCCTCCAGTTTTTTCTCGGATGATGAATTTCATCTTCAACCCCTATACCAATGAATTCGTTCTGGTGTATCTCGATGATATCTTGGTCTTCTCCAAGAATAAGAAGGACCATCCCAAACATTTGCGATTGGTGCTCGACAAGCTCAGAGAGTATCAATTCTATGCGAAGTTCTCCAAATGTGAGTTTTGGCTCGATGAAGTTCTTTTCCTTGGTCACATCATCTCTGCCAAGGGCATCGCTGTTAGCCCCGAGAAGGTGTCCGCAATTGTGAATTGGGAACCTCCTCAGAATGTCAAGCAGCTCCGCAGTTTTCTTGGTCTTGCAAGCTATTGCCGAAGATTCGTTGAGAATTTCTCTAAGATTGCAAAGCCTCTTTCCAACCTCCTCCAGAAGCATGTGAAGTATGTCTGGTCTCCTGAGTATGACGTTGCTTTCAACACTCTCAAAGAGAAACTTGTCACCGCTCCTGTCTTGACTCCTCCTGATGAATCCAAGCCGTTTGAAGTTTTCTGTGATGCTTCTCTCCAAGGTCTCGGTGCTGTGTTAATGCAAGAGAAGAAAGTTGTGGCCTATACCTCTCGCCAGTTGAAGCCCAATGAGAAGAACTACCCCACTCACGATCTTGAGTTGGCGGCAGTTGTCCATGCATTAATAACGTGGAGACATCTCTTGTTGGGAAGACAAGTGGACATTTTCACCGATCACAAGAGTCTCAAGTACATCTTCACTCAGCCCAACCTCAACCTTAGGCAGACTCGGTGGGTCGAAATGATTCAAGAGTACAATCCGAGTATTGAATATACTCCAGGCAAAGCAAATGTCATTGCAGATGCTTTAAGCAGGAAGGCTTATTGCAACAGCTTAATTCTCAAGCCTTTCCAACCGGATCTTTGTGAAGCTTTCCGCAAGCTGAATCTCCAAGTTGTTCCTCAAGGTTTTCTTGCCAACCTCATAGCCTCTCCTACTTTGGAAGATCAAATTCGTGAGGCACAACTCCTTGATGCCATGGTGAAGAGGGTGAAACGTGGTATGGACAAGGGTCTTTCCAAATACAAGTGCTATCGCATTGATGACAGAGACACTTTGTTCTTCGAGGACCGGATTGTGGTTCCTAAAGGTGATCTAAGGAAAGTCATTATGAATGAGGCGCACAATTCTCTCCTGTCCATTCATCCTGGAAGCACGAAGATGTATTATGACCTCAAGCAGTCGTATTGGTGGACTCGAATGAAGCGAGAAATTGCTCAATTCGTGAATGAATGTGATGTCTGTCGAAGAATGAAAGCAGAACACCAACGACCAGCTGGTCTCCTCCAACCTCTTGCTATCCTAGAATGGAAGTTTGATCATATCGAAATGGACTTCGTGACTGGTTTTCCAAAGTCCAAGCGCGGAAATGATGCTATCTTCGTTGTCATCGACAAGCTTTCTAAAGTGGCTCATTTCCTTCCAATCAAAGAATCCATCATAGCAGCTCAGCTGGCAGAGCTTTACACCTCCAGAATTGTCTCCTTGCACGGCATTCCACAATTGATTTCTTCAGATCGTGGAAGCATCTTCACCTCTAAGTTCTGGGACTCCTTCCAGAAGGCCATGGGCACAAACATTCATTTCAGCACAGCTTTCCATCCTCAAACTAGTGGCCAAGTCGAGCGAGTCAAATTCTTGAAGATATGCTCAGGGCTTGTGTCATTTCCTTTGGCATGAAATGGGAAGATTGTCTTCCATATGCTGAATTCTCCTACAACAACAGCTTCCAAGCAAGTTCGGGCAAGGCCCCATTCGAGATTCTCTATGGCAGAAAGTGCCGTACTCCTCTCAATTGGTCAGAGACTGGTGAACGTCAACTTCTTGGCAATGACTTAATCACTGAAGCTGAAGAAATGTGTAAAGTCATCCGTGATAATCTCAAAGCCGCGCAATCGCGCCAGAAGAGTTACTATGATAGTAAGCACCGTGATTTGGCTTTCGAGATCGGAGACCATGTCTACCTCCACGTCTCTCCAATGAAAGGCACTCGTCGCTTCGGTATCAAAGGGAAGCTTGACCCTAGATACGTGGGTCCTTTCAAGATTATTGGCAAAAGAGGCGACCTCGCCTATCAACTTGAGCTTCCTTCCAACTTCGCGAACGTGCACGATGTGTTCCACGTGTCACAGCTCCGCAAGTGCTTCAAGACGCCTGAGCGGACTATCAACTTCGAAGAGATTGACCTCCAAGAAGATCTGTCTTATCATGAGCACCCCGTTGCTATTCTTGAAGAAACTGAGCGCAAGACTCGCAACAAGTCAATCAAATTCCTGAAAGTGCAGTGGTCGCACCATTCCGACCGGGAAGCCACTTGGGAACGCGAGGACCATCTCCGTTCCGAATATCCGGAGTTCTTTCAGTCCTAGATCTCGGGACGAGATCCTCTCGTAGTGGTGGAGTGTTGTAACACCCCGCATGTAACTTGCCATATTTGTTACTCCGACTCTTGCCATTTCCGGCTATGTGTTATGATATTCCCTCCGTGGTCGGGTTTTGTCCTTCGTTTTGCTTTTTGTCATGTCATTCATTTTCATATCATGTCATCATGTGCATTGCATTTGCATACGTGTTCGTCTCATGCATCCGAGCATTTTCCCCGTTGTCCGTTTTGCAATCCGGCGCTCCTATCTCCTCCGGTGCACCCCTCTTGTTTTCTTTCGTGTGCGGGTGTCAAACTTTCTTGGAATGGACCGAGGCTTGTCAAGTGGCCCTAGTATACCACCCGGAGTCCACCGGTCAAGTTTCGTTCCATTTGGAGGTCGTTTGGTACTCGAACGGTTAACCGGGCATCCGCAAAGTCCATTTGTGTGTGCAGCAAAACCCCCTCTAAAAACCAGCCCAAAACCCACCAAACTCTCTTCCATGCTCTAGGTCGTTCGATCACGATCGTGTGGGCGAAAACCGCACCTCATTTGGAGCCTCCTAGCTCCCTCTAGCTATAAAAGAGCATCTCCCCCGAAAACGAATCGCAGATCAAACCCTAGCGTCTTCCACCTCGCGCCACCGGACAAAGTCCGCCCGCGCCGACCGACGAATCCGGCGCTGACACTTGTCGCCGCCGCCCTCTCCACCGTGCCGGCCCGCGGAGCCCAGGGAGGGCCCGCGCGAGCCCGCGTCTGCCCCGCCGCCATCTGCCTCCGCGCCGCCCGAGTCCGGCCGCCGCCGGCGCAACGCCGCCGCCGCCGGCAACCTCACGCCCCACCGCCGCGCGCCCTGGCCGCCGCCCGCACCGACCACCGCGCCGTCCTCCGGCCCGCCTCCTCCTCTGCCACGGGTCGCCGCCGCCTCCTTCCCCTCCTTCCCCGTTCGTCCGGCGAGCTCCTCGAGCCTCCCCTCGATCCGATCTGGAAACTGTGAGCGTTGACTTTTCCCCCGAACCCTAAAATTCGTCCAAGTCCTCAAGTTTTCACAGCATATTGCCCTGTTCCTTGTTGCATAACTCCTTGCATGTAGCTCTGATTCGCGAGCATAATATGTCAAATTGTTCATCTCGTGATGCTCTTCATTTTGTTCAATTGCACCATGTTCATTAGAGGTCATCTTGATGCCCAAATCTCTGTTGGAAGAGGGCTAGTTGCTGTTATCTGCTGGTTCTTAACAGAACTTGAAGATTTGTCATTTTTGTATCTTTAAATCTGTGCATCTTATGGGCATGAGCTCTACATGTGTTTTGTTGTATGCCATGCATTCTTTCCAAGGATGTATGCCATGTATTTTTGTGATCTCTGTGGTGACTAGCACAAGCATACAAAGTACGCTCCGTAATGTTTCTGATTTCAGGGACTCAGTGATTTCTCTAAGTCTTTGTCTGCTGTTATTTTGTTGCCATGTAAACTTGATGCTACAGAGAGATCCATGCATATTTTGGAGATGTTCAGTAAGGATGTTTTGTAGCTATAGTTGTAATTGATCCATTCCTGCCCGTTTTTGCAATTATGGAGTGCCATAGCATGACTCAATCTTGCTCTACTTTTGCTATAAAATATTTCTGGCAGATTCTTAACATGATATTCATTTTTGCCAAGCTTATTATTGTTGATCCATACATGCTATGCTTTTGTTCTTGCCATGGATAGCTTCTTAAACATGCCATCTTGCTGTAGTTGTTCTTGGTTTGTCATGCATTGCTCTGTAGTGAGTGCATCAAGCTCACCAACATGCCTACATATTATTATTTCTGCCATGCTCTGTTTTCTGCCAAGTCTGAAACCTGATAACGGAACTTGCTATGTTGACATGCCTGCCATCATATCTTCTGGTCCTTTTTGGCTTATGGTCAGTAAGGGAATTTTGTCATATGCATTTAGTAGAACACTGCCATGCCTTGTTTTGCTATGTTAAGTTCCTGTAGCATGTTGATTTCATGCTCTGAACATTGCTACCTGATGCTGTTTTCTGCCATGTCCAGTTTTTCACCAAGTCTGTGATCCTGTTAACTTTTGCACTTTTTCCATGCTTGTTTGAGCTTGATATGTTGTGAACTAGCCGTAGCTCAGTGTCAATCTTTTGTCAAGCATCTCCTGTAGATTACTGTCATATACTTTGTTGCTATGTTGGAGTGCTGTAGCATTGTTATTTGTTGCATTTTAAGTGCTATCATGCTGTTAATCGCAGATTCGTGTCATTCTTGTTTTGCTTGTCATTTGCAAACCGTGCATCCGTTTCCGGTGATCTTTATATCGATTTCGACCGAAATAATCTCACCTTTCCAGTGGCATGCTTGGTTTGCCAAGTTACTGCCTTGTTCATCATTTTTCCTTCCGGAGCACGCATATGCATCGCACATCATATCTTGCATATCATACATGTTTTGCATCATGTTGCTTGTGCATTCCTCGTGATTGATTGTGGTTCCGTTGCTTGTGTTCTTGTCTTGGGTAGAGCCGGGAGACGATTTCGTGAACGAGGAACCTGTCGAGTACGCTTACGAGGATCAAGCTTTCGATAACTCTGAGAACCTTGCAGGCAAGATGACCACCCCTCGAAATCACTTCTATCTTTGCTTTGCTAGTTGTTCGCTCTATTGCCATGCTGCGCTACCTATCACTTGCTATATCATGCCTCCCATATTGCCATGTCAGCCTCTAACCATCATTTCCTAGCAAACCGTTGTTTGGCTAAGTTACCGCTTTTGCTCAGCCCTTCTTATAGCGTTGCTAGTTGCAGGTGAAGTTGAAGTTTGTTCCATGTTGGAACATGGATATGTTGGGATATCACAATATCTCTTATTTAATTAATGCATCTATATATATTTGGTAAAGGGTGGAAGGCTCGGCCTTATGCCTGGTGTTTTGTTCCACTCTTGCCGCCCTAGTTACTGTTATACCGGGATTATGTTCCTTGAGTTTGCGTTGCTTACGCGGTCGGGTGATTTATGGGACCCCCTTGACAGTTCGCCTTGAATAAAACTCCTCCAGCAAGGCCCAACCTTGGTTTTACCATTTGCCACCTAAGCCTTTTCCCCCGGGTTTTCGCGAGCCCGCGGGTCATCTTTATTTTAAACCCCCGGACCAGTGCTCCTTCGAGTGCTGGCCCAAACTGGGCGATGTCCGGCGCCCCCTGGGCAACCAGGGTCTATGCCAACCCGACGTCTTGCCCATCTGATGTGCCCTGAGAACGAGATATGTGCAGCTCCTATCGGGATTTGTCGGCACATTCGGGTGGCTTTGCTGGTCTTGTTTTACCATTGTCGAAATGTCTTGTAAACCGGGATTCCGAGACTGATCGGGTCTTTCTGGGAGAAGGTTTATCCTTCGTTGACCGTGAGAGCTTATGATGGGCTAAGTTGGGATACCCCTGCAGGGTATTATCTTTCGAAAGCCGTGCCCGCGGTTATGAGGCAGATGGGAATTTGTTAATGTCCGGTTGTAGAGAACTTGTCACTTGACCCAATTAAAATACATCAACTGCGTGGGTAGCCGTGATGGTCTCTTTTCAGCGGAGTCCGGGAAGGGAACACGGTTTGAGCTATGTATGACGTAAGTAGGAGTTCAGGATCACTTCTTGATCATTACTAGATGAAGACCGTTCCGTTGCTTCTCTTCTCGCTCTCTCTTGCGTATGTTAGCCACCATATATGCTTATTGCCGCTGCAGCTCCACCTCATTACACCATCCATTTCGATAAGCTTAAATAGTCTTGATCTCGCGGGTGTGAGATTGCTGAGTCCCCGTGACTCACAGATTCTACCAAAACAGTTGCAGGTGCCGACGATGCCAGTGCAGATGATGGGGTCGATCTCAAGTGGGAGTTCGACGAGGAACGTGGTCGTTACTATGTGTCTTTTCCTGATGATCAGTAGTGGAGCCCAGTTGGGACGATCGGGGATCTAGCATTTGGGGTTGTCTTATTTTCATCTGGATTTCGACCGTAGTCGGTCTATATGTTTGTATTTTGGATGATGTATGAATTATATTTATGTATTGTGTGAAGTGGCGGTTGTAAGCCAACTCTTTATCCCATTCTTGTTCATTACATGGGATTGTGTGAAGATGACCCTTCTTTCGACAAAACCACTATGCGGTTATGCCTCTAAGTCGTGCCTCGACACGTGGGAGATATAGCCGCATCGTGGGCGTTACATCGGGGGCTGCCCTTATCCCCTCGCTGGCGACGTGGCAGCACGGGACGCCGCGCCGGGTCCGGTGTAAATGAGCTGGGGTGGCTCGGTCACGTGAACAGAAAGGAGAGGGATGACCGGGCAGGGGGAGTGGGCCGGCCTAGTTGGGTCGGCTGGCTGGGTGGGCCAAAGCCTAGGTGAGGCAGGGGGCTTTCTGTCTCTCTCTCTCCTGTGCTTTTCCTTTTCTCTTTTTTTGTTTTTCTTTTTCCAGCAGCTTTTTTTTCTTTTAGCCACAATGACTTTGCAAAAATATGCCACTGGCCAAAACAATTTCAAAGAATTACTGTGCACTGCCACAAAAAGATTGTGAGCCTTTGGAAAAAGGTTGCAATTTTTATAATTAAAAAGCCATTTAATCTATTGTTTTAGCCACTTCTTTAATTGGTTTAGGCCATTTAAACACCTTGCAAAAAAGTTGGTTCACCACCTATATTAACAAATGATTATTTGCCACATGATGAACATTTTAGTTTTCATGTCTGACATATATGAATTTTTGACTTCAGGTTAGATTTGAATTTGAATTGTGATTTGGATCAAGTGAAGATTAGCAACAGTAAATGTGATGACATGGTACCATTAATAGGGGATTACTGTAGCATGACACTGGGGGCGTTACAAATCTCCTCCACTACAAGAAATCTCGTCCCGAGATTTAAGTGGGGAAGTAAAGAGTAACTTCGGGAGAACTGGCCCTTATAGGGTTAATTATCTGGCGAACAATTCAGGGAATGAGGCAGAAGTCTCTCTCAAGTTGAAACTTAACAGAACATCGAGAGCAAAGTATGAAAGTACCATGTGAAGTTTTAACGGGTAGGCAATCATTCGATGCCTAATCAAAAGGTGAAAGGGGTTTAGAGCAACAACAACAAAAATTATTGCGTCTGATACTAGAATAGATCACTAGGAAGGTGGCTCATGAATTACATACGAAGGAAAGTGAAAAAGGATACTTCGGAATCAAGGATGTACAGGAGTCAGGTTTGGATCATGTGGAACTGTGGGTTATGGGCCCACCATGTGGTTCAAAAGTAGGAAGGACGCCGACATATTGCACGGTCATGGTAGCAAGGCATGTCAGAGGATAGCCTGTCAGTTATGTTGGCAACAACATTGGTACCAAGGGCGAGGGACGAAGAGAACCATTTTCCTGCTCACTGATGAGGCAGACCAATAGGAAAAGTTCTCGTCCCTCGGGGGTTACCAGGATGTCGTCAGCAATAGTAACAGGGTCACACTGACAGAGTTGTAAACCGAGGTGTTTCCATAAGCAGGGAATTATTTCTGCTTATAACATATATAGATCACAAGAAAGGTTAAGCAAACCAATGGAAAGGAAAATGTGTTTATACACAAGATTTAGGAGTGTATCTTTTCCCAAGGAAAAGTAGAGCATGATATACATGTTAGATCAACAAGTACATCACCATTTGGATAAAGGGGCAAGGGAATTCATGATGTTATCCATACAACGGTGTTTGGATAATAGAGCAAGAAACATTTGGCAATGCACTTCCAATGTTCTTGTTGTTGTTCGGCGTACCACAATCATGCTTCGAGATAACATTAACATGGTGTTTCAAGCAAGATTGAATCTGAAGGTCACAAGAAGTACAAAGGAACAATTCCAAGAATGTCAAGGAATGTAAGATATAATCAAAACATGACCAAGTCTGTATTTGCAGGAAGTCAAGGATGGTGTCGATGACAACACGAATCATAGACGGGCAAGGATGGTATTTCTCCTCAAGAATTCGATTGATATCGTATTACAAGGCAGTATATTGATGGTGCTCACGACAAATTTTGTCGAGAGGCTCTATGAAGATGCCATCGAGCAGCAACGACATCAAGCAAAAGGAATGATGAAGCAAAGGCTATTGGAACCACGTATACGACACAAGCTCGGATTCAAGCTTGTTGTTCAAGGTGGAATGATAAGATGAGGAAGATCGACGTAAGCTTCGCTCACCGTCGAAAAGTTGTGCTCCAGGAATAAGGACCAGGTAGCACAGTTAAAATTAGCACGATAATGATATATCCGATCAGGCTAGGAATGATGTGACAGAGTATCACTCCAATTAAGAATTTACAAGAGGTAGTGCAATGACACAATATCCTCGAGATAACATGAGGCAATACTTGAAGGTAGATCAAATCGGAGGTTGGACAGGTGAAATGACTTGCAGGAGACAAGTATTTTAACTTGTCCGGGAAATGGAATTAAGGAGAAACTATGGTCGGATCCATGATTATGAATGATCAAACCACCGATACAAGATGAACTTATAACAAGGGGTAAATATTTTTATGAGCAGCTTCCATGATAAGTTCTACATCGGGTCCATGGGCATGAACACAAAGGTTCAAGATCGACTCCCACTTCTTCAATGCATAACCTTTCATTCACTCCTCGTTTTCGAAGAATTTGTAGTGCAGAAGATTTCTCTGGTGAAGCACCAGAAGAGTATGACTCACATCTCTTTCGAGTTCACACGGATTAGGGAAGGCATAGGTTCAACCCGTAGGGGTATCTTAGGAACATATATCACTAACTTCAGGATTAAAATATACCACCTCGAAAGTAGAGCATGGTTGACAAAAGCAGGTGATAGAATTTACCAAAGGCATTATGTGTCAGGGCAGAACTCACAAGTTCAATGAACATGAAGGACATTGTCGGATATTAATCCAACCGAGGATATGGCGGTCCATAAAAGATCTGGTGTGAGTATCGATATTCACCCAGAAGAAGAAAGAATGCAAAGGCATCGGGTTATAGATATAACTGGATAACTTCAAAGCTTGAATACAAAGGAATTATGATTTTCAAATCAGAAGATTTGAAGCAGAGGCTCTGATCAAAAGATAATTGAGTTGAATCGATACAGATCGACAATCAATCAAGGTTTGATTTGACAAGAACATCTGAGCCGGAAGGATGAATGCTAGGATCTGATTGAGGATTACGAGCATTCGCGACATATTGGATCAAGGGACTCGAAATAATAGTGACAGAGGATGTCAACGAAGATTACTAGAAATATGGAATTAACCATAATGCAAGCAAATAAGAATTTCAACAACAATAGGCTCCTAAGGATTTTCGGAAGATCGAATGGTATTTTGAAGACTTTTGTGAAATACCTAAACAATTGGGGATGAACGAATCCCCGGTAATTGTGAGGAATTATTCGTACACGTATTCATGCGGAAAAGGAGCTGCAACGCAGCAGGCACAATGGATTCTCGAAATACCTGAAAGTATTACAAGGCATCTTGTAATAACAACATCAACTGGGGATGACGATATGAACGACAGGTGTATGTAGTTATCCAGAGGGATTTATCGGTGATATGGAATTGCAACGGCGAAGGGCACAAGGGTTTCGGGGAAACATTGGAGAGTATCTTCGAAATCTTCTGAAGCAGCAAGCGATCATCTGGACTGAAGGGGCTCTTCGGGAGAAAGTATTTTCGAGAACCTAAAGTTAGATTTTAGCAAAATCATTTAACTCGAATAGAAGAGAGATCAGAGTCCCAGAATATAGTCGAGGAATAAAAGATCCTAATACCACCCAATGGCGACGTGGGCCCATAAGACACACAGCCATGTTAGTAAAAGTTTTGTAGTGACTAGACTCAACGTCGGCCAAGGAGTTGGAAAGGGGGGGTCCTACAGGCAGTCGGCTCTGATACCAACTTGTGACGCCCTCGAGTCAATCGTACAGTAATCATACACGCAAATGTGTATGATCAAGATCAAGGACTCACGGGTAGATATCACAACACAACTCTAGACACAAATTAAAATAATACAAGCCTTATATTACAAGCCAGGGGCCTCGAGGGCTCGAATACATAAGCTCTAATACGAACGAGTCAGCGGAAGCAACATTATCTGTGTACAGACATAGGTTAGACAAGTCTGCCTTAAGAAGGCTAGCACAAAAGCAACATCGATCGAAAAGGCAAGGCCTCCTGCCTGGGAGCCTCCTAACTACTCCTGGTCGTCAGCAGTCTCCATGTAGTAGTAGGCACCCTCGGGGTAGTAGTAGTCGTCGGTGGGGGCAGCGGTCTCAGGGGCTCCGTCATCTGGTTGCATCAAACGGATATGGGGAGAAAAAGAAAGCAAAGCAACCATGAGTACTCATCCGAAGTACTCAGCAAGCAAGGATCTACACTACATATGTAACATTATCAAAGGAAGGCTGTATATGTGGACTGGGCTGCAGAAATGCCAGAATAGAGGGGAGAGCCTAGTCGTATCGAAGACTAGCATCTTCAATGGTCTTGCAACATTAGAAGAGTGCAGACTAGCATAAAGTAAAGTAGTAGTAGTGTCATCAACCTCGCCCAGAGATCCTTCCTCGACTCCCTGTGAGAAAGCAATCCCAGAGTCATACTATCCATTTCTCATATCCATTTCTCATCTCAAGTATCCAGTTCTAGTTGTATCGATCGGGATACAACTCCAAGTGTCTATTACCGTAGGACAGGCTATCGGTAGATGTTTTCTTCCCTGCAGGGGTGCACCAACTTACCCACCACGCTCGATTAACTCCGGCCGGACACACTTTCCTGGGTCATGCCCGGCCTCTGGCCAAACGATACGCCGCAACCCGACCTAGGCTTAATAGACAGGTCAGCACGCCGGACTAAACCTATGCCCCCAGGGGTCATGGGCCATTGCCCCGGGAACTCCTGCACGTTGCGAACGCGGCTGGTGAGCAGACCTAGCTACTTCCTTAAAAAGGCAGGTGCTTACGCAGTCCAACCCGGCGCGTGCCGCTCAATCGCTGACGTCTATTAAGCTTTGGCTGATGTATATGACGCGATGGTTAGTGCTATCAGGCCAGAGGCCCCTCGGATCAAATATCCAAATCGTAGTGGATTAGGAGCACGCGGTAACGAGCAGAGACTCACGATCGATGTGACCCCGTCACTCTATCTCGAGGACTTGTGGCAAGGGCTAAGAATGCCCGGCCACGCCTCGTAAGTATCTCGCGGGCACCTTCCAGGTCAACACGACTCCACATCACTCGCAATTAAGCTCGCGCGGGTACCCCTCAGGGCCGACCCGTCTTTAGTAACATGGTTCAGTGTAAAGTCATAGTAACCATAGTAACTGTGTGTCTAACACGAAGGGGAACCCTGAGGAACCACCCTCGATGGATTCCACTCGATGTAATCATCAAGGTGAACGTAAGAGGAACCACCCTCGAGGTTCACACTTGAGGGGTTGCACGCCAGAGTCGTATGGAAAGTGGTTAAGGAGGAAATCACCCTCGATGACCAAGACCGAATAGCTACACTACAGAGATCTCATCAGGAGTGATGTATGAGGTTCAACCCTCGGCACTCGATGGTAACTCTGAAGAGTCGAGCAACAAAAGGGGCGTGATGTGATGTGAGGTGTCGGGCTCTGGTCGTCGATCACGTTGATCGAGTCGTCGATGATGAAGCAGGGGTAACAAGGACCAGGTGGGGGTCACTGATGGATCACTAACCAATCTATACTAAGCAGTTTAGGATAAGCAGGTAGGTAACAATAAGTAGGTTACAAAAGCAGGCTATGCATCAGAATAGGAGCCAACAATAACAGTAGCAAAATCTAATGCAAGCATGAGAGAATGGAATGGGCGATATCGGGATGATCAAAGGGGGGGCTTGCCTGGAAGCTCCGCTGTAAAGGAAGAAGGGTCATCGGAGACGTAGTCGATCATAGTGGCGTCGACAGTGGTCACGGGGTCTATCGGAGAGAAGAGGGGGAAGAAACAATAAATATAAAGCAAACAAAGCATCATAAGGCATAACATGGTAATACGCGGTGTTAGGGGTGAACTAACGTATGGCTACACGACATAGGTGAAGGCGGAATTCAACCGGGAATGTTTTCCCGGTTCCGGACCTGTGTCAGACAGATGACCGGAGGGGAATGTTCCATGTTCAGCTAGTTAGAGGCATGTGACAGGTGAACGGACCGCGTATTCGAATTCGTTGGATTTTTCTGAGCAACTTTCATGTAGAAAACATTTTCATCCGAGTTATACATTAATTTATATTAATTTTCTAAGTTCTAAACATTTTCTGAAATCATTTTAATTAACTAATTCGACAGAAAAGGAAATACGACGTCATCAAGGCATCATTGCTGCATCAGCGGTCAACAGTCCAGAGCCCAGCGACAGTTTCTGTTTTGTATGCTATTTTATATGATTTTTGGGACTAACCTATTAGCCTAGAGCCCAGTGACAGTTTCTGTTCTTTCCTTGTTTTTGAGTATCGCAGAAAAGGAAAACCAAATAGAGTCCAATTGACCTGAAAATTGACGGAGATTATTTTTGGACCAGAAGAAGCCCACGGAGTATCGGCGATGGGCCAGAAGAGTCCCGAGGCACCCACGAGGGTGGGGGGCGCGCCCCCTACCTCGTGGCCGCCTCGGAGACCCCCCTGACTTGTTCCCGACGCCAAAACCTCTTATATATATACAGAAAGCCCCAGAACATAACCTAGACCGGGAGTTCCGCCGCCGCAAGCCTCTGTAGCCACCAAAAACCAATCGGGACCCTGTTTCGGCACCCTGCCGGAGGGGGGATCCCTCACCGGTGGCCATCTTCATCATCCCGGCGCTCTCCATGACGAGGAGGGAGTAGTTCACCCTCGGGGCTGAGGGTATGTACCAGTAGCTATGTGTTTGATCTCTCTCTCGTGTTCTTGATTTGGAACGATCTTGATGTATCGCGAGCTTTGCTATTATAGTTGGATCTTATGATGTTTCTCCCCCTCTACTCTCCTGTAATGGATTGAGTTTTCCCTTCGAAGTTATCTTATCGGATTGAGTCTTTAAGGATTTGAGAACACTTGATGTATGTCTTGCGTGGGATACCTGTGGTGACAATGGGGTATTCTATTGATCCACTTGATGTATGTTTTGGTGATCAACTTGCGGGTTCCGTGACCTTGGGAATCTATGCATAGGGGTTGGCACACGTTTTCGTCTTGACTCTCCGTTAGAAACTTTGGGGCACTCTCTGAAGTTCTATGTGTTGGTTGAATAGATGAATCTGAGATTGTGTCATGCATATCGTATAATCATACCCACGGATACTTGAGGTGACATTGGAGTATCTAGGTGACATTAGGGTTTTGGTTGATTTGTATCTTAAGGTGTTATTCTAGAACGAACTCTATGCTAGATCGAACGGAAAGAATTGCTTTGTGTTATTTTACTACGGACTCTTGAATAGATCAATCAGAAAGGATAACTTTGAGGTGGTTTCATACCCTACAATAATCTCTTCGTTTGTTCTCCGCTATTAGTGACTTTGGAGTGACTCTTTGTTGCATGATGAGGGATAGTTATATGATCCAATTATGTTATTATTGTTGAGAGAACTTGCACTAGTGAAAGTATGAACCCTAGGCCTTGTTTCCTAGCATTGCAATACCGTTTACTCTCACTTTTATAGCTTGCTACCTTGCTGTTTTTATATTTTCATATTACAAAAACCTATATCTACCATCCATATTGCACTTGTATCACCATCTCTTCGCGGAACTAGTGGACCTATACAATTTACCATTGTATTGGGTGTGTTGGGGACACAAGAGACTCTTTGTTATTTGGTTGCCAGCAGGGCCCCTGGGGCCACTAGGCAGTGACCCACAGGGCTGGCCCTGGTTGGCCACGTCGGCACCGGTGTCGGTGTCAAAACCGGCGGATCTCGGGTAGGGGGTCCCGAACTGTGCGTTGATACGCCTAGTTGATGTGAGACTATCTTCTCCTTTTTGTCTTCTCCACAACCACCATTCTATTCCACCTATAGTGCTAAATCCATGGCTGACGCTCATGTATTGCGTGAAGATTGAAAAAGTTTGAGAATATCAAAAGTATGAAACAATTGCTTGGCTTGTCATCGGGGTTGTGCATGATTAAATATTTTGTCTGATGAAGATAGAGCATAGCCAGACTATATGATTTTGTAGGGATAGCTTTCTTTGGCCATGTTATTTTGAGAAGACATGATTGCTTTGTTAGTATGCTTGAAGTATTATTGTTTTCATGTCAATTTTAAACTTTTGTTTTGAATCTTATGGATCTGAATATTCTTGCCACAATAGAGAAGATTACATTGAAAATTATGTTAGGTAGCATTCCACATCAAAAATTCTGTTTTTATCATTTACCTACTCGAGGACGAGCAAGAATTAAGCTTGGGGATGCTGATACATCTCCAATGTATCTATAATTTTTGATTGTTCCATGCTATTATATTATCCATCTAGGATGTTTTATATGAATTTATATGCTATTTTATATGATTTTTCGGACTAACCTATTAACCTAGAGCCCAGTGCCAGTTTCTGTTTTTCTCCTTGTTTTTGAGTATCGCAGAAAAGGAAAACCAAACGGAGTCCAATTGACCTGAAAATTGACGGAGATTATTTTTGGACCAGAAGAAGCCCACGGAGTATCGGCGATGGGCCAGAAGATTCCCGAGGCACCCACGAGAATGGGGGGCGCGACCTACCCCCCTGGGCGCGCCCCCTACCTCGTGGCCGCCTCGGAGACCCCCTGACTTGTTCCCGACGCCAAAACCTCTTATATATACAGAAACCCCCAGAACATAACCTAGATCGGGAGTTCTGCCGCCGCAAGCCTCTGTACCCACCCAAAACCAATCGGGACCCTGTTCCGGCACCCTGCCGGAGGGGGGATCCCTCGCCGGTGGCCATCTTCATCATCCCGGTGCTCGCCATGACGAGGAGGGAGTAGTTCACCCTCAGGGCTGAGGGTATGTACCAGTAGCTATGTGTTTGATCTCTCTCTTGTGTTCTTGATTTGACACGATCTTGATGTATTGCGAGCTTTGCTATTATAGTTGGATCTTATGATGTTTCTCCCCCTCTACTCTCTTGTAATGGATTGAGTTTTCCCTTCGAAATTATCTTATCGGATTGAGTCTTTAAGGATTTGAGAACACTTGATGTATTTCTTGCGTGGGATACCCATGGTGACAATGGGGTATTCTATTGATCCACTTGATGTATGTTTTGGTGATCAACTTGCGGGTTCCGTGACCTTGGGAATCTATGCATAGGGGTTGGCACACGTTTTTGTCTTGACTCTCTGGTAGATACTTTGGGGCACTCTTTGAAGTTCTATGTGTTGGTTGAATAGATGAATCTAAGATTGTGTGATGCATATCGTATAATCATACCCACGGATACTTGAGGTGACATTGGAGTATCTAGGTGACATTAGGGTTTTGGTTGATTTGTATCTTAAGGTGTTGTTCTAGTACGAACTCTATGATAGATCGAACGGAAAGAATAGCTTCGTGTTATTTTACTACAGACTCTTGAATAGATCGATTAGAAAAGATAACTTTGAGGTGGTTTCATACACTACAATAATCTCTTCATTCGTTCTCCGCTATTAGTGACTTTGGAGTGACTCTTTGTTGCATGATGAGGGATAGTTATATGATCCAATTATGTTATTGTTGTTGAGAGAACTTGCACTAGTGAAAGTATGAACCCTAGGCCTTGTTTCCTAGCATTGCAATACCGTTTACGCTCACTTTTATCGCTTGCTACCTTGCTGTTTTTATATTTTCAGATTACAAAAACCTATATCTACCATCCATATTGCACTTGTATCACCATCTCTTCGCCGAACTAGTGCACCTATACAATTTACCATTGTATTGGGTGTGTTAGGGACACAAGAGACTCTTTGTTATTTGGTTGCCAGCAGGGCCCCTGGGGCCACTAGGCAGTGACCCACAGGGCTGGCCCTGGTTGGCCACGTCGGCACCGGTGTCGGTGTCAAAACCGGCGGATCTCGGGTAGGGGGTCCCGAACTGTGCGTCTAAGGTTGATGGTAACAGGAGACGGGGGACACGATGTTTACCCAGATTCGGGCCCTCTCTATGGAGGTAATACCCTATTTCCTGCTTGATTGATCTTGATGAATATGAGTATTACAAGACTTGATCTACCACGAGATCCTAATGGCTAAAACCCTAGATGTCTAGCCTGTATGATTATGATTGCCTCTACGGACTAGGCCCTCCGGTTTATATAGACACCGGAGGGGACTAGGGTTGTACAAAGTCAGTTACAGAGAAAGGAATCTTCATATCAGGGCGCCAAGCTTGCCTTCCACGCCAGGGAGAGTCCCATCCGGACACGGGAGAGAGTCTTTGGTCTTGTATCTTCACAGCCCAACAGTCCGGCCCATGCTACACAGTCCGGATGCCCAAGGACCCCTTAATCCAGGACTCCCTCAGTAGCCCCTGAACCAGGCTTCAATGACGAGGTGTCCGGTGCGCTGATTGTCTTCGGCATTGCAAGGTGGGTTCCTTCTCCGAATACTCCAAAATAGTCTTCGAACACAACGAACGTGTCCGGCTCTGCAAAACAAGTACCAAACACAACCGCAGAGAGTATAATACTTCACGAGTCCAATCCGCTGACAACTTTTTGTAGCATGATATCACGTCCCTGCCTGGTTATTATTTCGAACCGTTTTTCAGCCTGCCGCTTCACATTTCAAGGTGCGGTTTCTATTGGCACGTCTTGTCGCAGCAGATATCATGTCCCTTCATTACGGGATTCTCATCAATATGGGCGTGGGTAATCCAACTGTGCCGTCTGCACAGCCCTTGGGAGCAGGCGAGTTTTAAGGCAAGTGGGGAGGCGCTTGATATTCACAGCCTTTATAATGAGATAAGGATTCCTTTCTTTCACCCACGCCTTCTCTCTCTCTCTCTCTGCCCTCCCATTCTCGAGCTCCAGCGCCCAAGTCCTCATCCTTTCCGCCTCAAGAAAGCACTCGATCATGTCTGGATTTGGAGCGCAAGGCAAGTGGATGGCCTCCTCCGTCAAGGAGAAGGACATCACCAAGCTTCGGGAGGCCGGGTACCTGGCCAAAGAAATCGCCCACCGGCTTCCGGCCAAGGGGCAGATCGTCCCTACCCCGAAGCCCAATGAGAGGGTGGTGTTCATCCCCCACTTCATCCGCGGGCTAGGATTTCCTCTCCACCCTTTCGTCCGCGGACTCATGTTCTATTACGGGCTAGATTTCCATGATCTAGCCCCAAACACTTTCCTCAACATCTCGGGATTTATTGTCGTGTGCGAGGCCTTCCTCCGCATTCCACCCCACTTCGGACTGTGGCTTAAGATCTTCAACGTGAAGCCGAAGGTGGTGGATGGCCAACACGCAGAGTGCGGAGGTGCCATGGTGAGCAAGATGCCCAACGTCACATGGCCCAAAGGTACCTTTGTGGAGACCGTCAAAGGGTGGCAGCAACTGTGGTTCTATGTCACAAAGCCCCGCGATGCCACCTGGGCCGCGGCTCCCGAATTCAAGTCCGGAGCCGCAATGCGGCTCACCTCCTGGCTAGAGAAGGGCCTGAATTGGTCTTCGTCCGACGAGCTGACAGCGCTGCAAACATGCATCCAGAGCATGGTGGACAAGAACATCAAGCTCGTCAATGTGATCTAGGTGATGCTAGTTCGCCGGATCCTTTCATGCCGGAGCCGAACTTGCCATTTATGGGAGTTCAATCCGGCCGAGCACCAGACCTTGCAACGGTTCTTCGGAACTACGCACGAAGACATCTGGAAGGTGCTCTTTAAGGGCAACGAGACGCGGCCGGAGACGACCGAGGACCGTGGGCACGCCCTGGCCCATCCCGCCAGTGCGGTAAGTCTTTCGCGTTTCAAGGTGTATCCTTTACTTGCTTATTCAGGGAAGATACCTAAACCTCACTGTTTATTTTTTCAGGGCTGGACAAAGAAGGCGGAGCGGATTCGATGTCCGGCTCCACTGCCCGAGGAACCAGCCATCCCGCTTCTGACGAAGATGTTGGTCCCGGCGCCTTACCAGGCACCGGAGAAGAAGGCCAAGAAGAAGGCCAAGGGGGCCAGAAGTGGCCTCCACTGCAAGGGCGCTTCGGACGTGACGTCCGAAGACACCAAGACTCACTCCTCCGCCGCCGAAGACGACGATGAGGAGGAGGAAGAAAGAAACTCCCCCCTTGAGGGGGGAAGGAAGAAGAGGGCGGCCTCCAAAAATCTGGAGGCAGAGGCGTCCAAGAAAGGGAAGCTCTCCCGCACGGATAACTCCACGTGGGACATCGATAGCAGCCTAGAGCGGCGCCCCCGTGATAAGCCCCGGTCCGAATCGTGAGTACTCAAAGACCCTGACACATTCATGTATTCAGCCTCTTTAGTTCATAGTTTTAACGTGTTGAATCATGCACTTGTAGTCCGGCCCGTTCTGACCTCGAGCGATCCTCATCTTCGGGGAATTCCCTGGACCCGAAGGTGATGGACAGCGGGTCCCTTCCGGCGGCCTCTTCTCCCAGGGCCATGGATGACACCGAGGTGTTGTCCCGAAGGATCCCCGTCCAGGGGGAGACGCAGGAGGCTGCCAGGGTGGCGCCAGAGGGTGAAGCCTCAGCCGCCGAACACATGGGGGTGCAAATCCCCATGGAGACTGGCGATGGGGGCCATATTCAGTTCGGACCCCAGCCGAATACGTTCCCGGAGGCCTATGCAGCTCCGGAACCCGGCAAGCAGCCTCCTTCGAAAGGAGGAGGTGCGCCTATTCCGCCGGTGACCCCTGTCCAGCCAGAGGCACTGGACACTCTAATGGAAGCGCTGCGAAGTGCTTCCATTATTGAAGAACACCGTACCCTTATGGGTACGGTTGTTGAGAGGATTCAGTCCGCAAAGAGCGGACTAACCGAAGCCTGCACAAGCCTTCTAACAGGCTTTGAGGTAAGCAACGCAATTATGTAAAAAGAATGTCACAGTATAGACAGCAGCCCTTGAGACTCTGTCCGGTGTTCGGAAAGAAAAGCCGGAAAGAGGATCAAAGAATTTTCGCAGGAGACTAACCATATGTGTCTATGTGATTAAGCAGGCGTCGTTGCTGACTACGACCTCCCATGCTGCCAAGTCTCTGGACTGAAGCAGAGGCTGGAGCAGGCCGAGGAGGAGCTCGGCCAAGCAAGGAAGCAGCTGGAGGATAGGCAAGGTATGTAATGACCTGCTGTATATTCAGAAAGAATAAATGATTTGTATTGACCATAGTGCCATGATATTTGTAGGAGCGGCGACCGAGGTCGAGGCCCTTAAAAAGGCGCTGGCCGAGGCTGAGGAGAGAGCTGCCAGGGAACAAGCCACCCGTGAAAAGCATGAAGCCAGGGTCGGTGAGGTCCAGCAAGAGCTCCAGGATGCCGTGAAGAAATGCGAGTCCTTGGAGCGTGATATTGCGGCTCAAGAGACCGAACTCTCCAAGGCTCGCCAAAGCGCACAAGATGCCCGGGTTGAAGCCTAGGGTGCTCTCTAGGAGATTCAAGAGGCCAAGAAGATTGTGGCGGGTAAAGCCTTCATTATGCAGAGAAAATATGTGAAGAAGAGGTACCTCTTACTAACCCGGATTTGGAGTTCTCCAGGAGCGTTTGTGGATTTGCCGCACAGTGTTTTTCATGCTGCGGAATTCTTCCGAGCCGAAGAGGGGAGCTCAACGGAGAAGCTGTTTTGGTCGCAATACCTTGCGCCAGAACATCCGGTGCCCTTTAGCGACCAGCTGAAATAGCTGGTCAAACTTCATAGGGTGGCCGAACTAGCCATGAAGGATTTAATAATCCGGCTGTGGCCTGACAAAGCTATACCCAGCAGCTACTTCGGGCTCGCGAAGCGGCTGGTCAATGCCTACCCCCGGCTTGACATTATCAAGCGATCGGTCTGCATCGAGGGTGCGCGGATGGCCTTCGCCCGCGTCAAGATGCAGTGCACGAAGATGAACGTCGTCAAGCTCGCGGCTGAGGGACCACGCGAGGGCAAGGAGCACCGCATGCACGAGCTATATTTTGACAATGTCCTGGAGGGATCCCGCATTGTGGCGGAGCAGTGTGCGAAAGATGTGATCTTTGAATGAATACATTCATCTTATCTCGCCTGTATTATGAAACAAAGTCAATTATGTAATATAATGCTTGTTAAAATTTTACCTCCTGTGCGGCCGTTTTTATGAAATCTGAGAGTTGGCCAGTCATCGGCTTCAACCCCCACATAGGTAGTACGGGGGTGTTCGGGATGGAATCTAAACACTCTTGATCCAATTGTTTGGTCCTTGAAGGAGGTGTTTAGCGCAATGAACCAGGCAATCGGACTATGTGGCTTTATCACCCTCACTTAGCCATAGGAGTGTGACAATAAAAATTTAGGCGCAGCCCCTAGTATCCGAACTAGGGTGCTGTAAACACCTGATCGGGTAAGAACCGATTCATCGCGTAACGCGGAAAAAATCGCTAAAGATTTGAAACCTCCGAAGAGCTGACCGGCTCACGCTGCATCATGACACTCACTTTTTGGCTTTCTCTACTGAGGCGCTCATCCGGATAAACCAGGACACAATCGCAGTAGTTCTCCCTTTACTACCCTAGCCGATATAGCGGAACGTAGGGTAGTAAGCACAGGAGCCGGGCAACCCAACTATTGACCAAAGACATGGTTCGGAGCCAATGCATATAATGCTAAATTCGGGATGCCGAACTATACTGTAAAAAGTGTTCGAACTTTGTTGCCGTATTATGGGGCGCAATGAAGCCCCTGGCGGATTAAAGCGTACCAAAGTGTACGGGTGCGATTTGACAAGATTATCAAAAAAAAAGGTAGCAAGCTAGTGCCGCAGAAGTTGGGCCGCAAACTGTTTCCATTATAGTTTGATTAATACGTCAAAGCGCAGTTGTACAAGTAGTGCAATAAGCAACAGGGCTATTTAATATGCCACAACCAAGGGAGAGCTGTGTGCGGGTCCTAAAAACAGGTAGAGTCATCATTAAAGAGACCACCTAGAAATTCCCTTATACGTCAGTGCTTCTTGCCGTCTTGGTGTATCTATCCTTTCGAAAGGACCGGTGATCAGGCCGTCACGAAAGGCCTGTGGAAAAGAAACCTGAAAAGGATAAAAAAGAAAAAGTGAAAGTATGTGTGTCCAGGGGAGGTTGAGCTGTATTATGGATCACAATCTAGTTATGCCTCCGTCTATGCCCATGGTATTTTGAGTGCGTAGTTATGTACGCGCGGTATGAACTCCGCCACTTGGTCCGGACTGGGACGGAGGCCAAATTGCTAGTCGAGCTCTTGACGAGCTGGGTTGTCCTGCTGCAGAGTAGTCCGGACTCGTTTGACAGTGTTCGGGAGCTCGGCCGCCGAATTAAGGTTCTTCTTGAAAAGGCCGCTCTGCACTTCTGCTGCTAAAGCAGCGGTGTGCTCCTCGGTACGGAGGAAGCGTTCCATGTTTCCATTAATTGTTATGATGCCACGTGGTCCGGGCATCTTGAGCTTGAAATAAGCATAGTGTGGCACCGCATTGAATCGAGCAAATGCGGTTTGTCCCAGCAGTGCGTGATAGCCACTGTGGAAGGGGACGATATCGAAGATCAACTCTTCGCTTCGGAAGTTGTCCGGGGATCCGAAGATGACCTCTAGTGTGATTGAGCCCGTACAGCGGGCCTCTACACCTGGTATGACTCCTTTAAAGGTAGTCTTTGTGGGCTTGATCCTTGAGGGATTAATGCCCATTTTGCACACTGTATCCTGATAGAGCAGGTTCAGGCTGCTACCACCATCCATGAGGACTCACGTGAGATGGAATCCATCAATAATTGGGTCGAGGACCAGTGCGACTGAACCGCCATGACGGATACTGGTCGGATGGTCCCTGCGATCGAAAGTGATCGGGCAAGAAGACCATGGGTTGAACTTTGGGGCGCTAGCTCCATCACGTAGACGTCCCTGAGCACGCGTTTGCGCTCCCTCTTGGGGATATGGGTAGCGTATATCATGTTCACTGTTTTAACTTGGGGGGACTTCTTTTTCCCCCCTGTGTTCGGCGGACGGGACTCCTCATCATCGTCCTCGCTTTGCGACCCCTTCTCCTTGTTCTCGGCATTTAATTTCTCGGCCTATTTAAAAACCCAACAGAATCTATTGGTATGATTGGCTGGTTTGTCTGGGGTGCCATGGATCAGGCATGGACGATCGAGTATGCGGTCCAAGCTGGATGGGCCCGGGTTGTTTCTTTTATATGGCTTCTTCCGCTGGCCGGACTTGGAGCCACTGAATCCGGCGTTAACCGCCGTGTCGTCGGTATTGTCACCGTTGCTTCGACGCTTGTGCCTGTTGCGTCGGGGCTTGCCATTGCTGTTTTTGGTCTCAGAGGTGCCAGCTTTGCTTGCTGTGTTATTGCTACGGGCTAGCCAACTATCCTCGCCCGCATAAAAACGGGTCATGAGTGCCGTGAGGGCTACCGTCGACTTCGGCTTTTCTTGGCCGAGGTGACGGGTGAGCCATTCATCGCGGATGCTATGCTTAAAGGCCACTAGGGCTTCGGCATCCGGACAGTCGATGATCTGATTCTTTTTAGTTACGAACCTAGTCCAGAATTTCCTTGCTGACTCTCCGGGCTGTTGAACTATGTGACTTAAGTCATCAGCATCTGGAGGTTGTACATATGTACCTTGGAAGTTATCGCGGAAGGCGTCTTCCAAGTCCTCCCAGTTGCCAATAGAGTTTTCAGGCAGACTGTTTAACCAGTGCCGAGCTGGCCCTTTGAGTTTTATCGGGAGGTATTTGATGGTGTGAAGGTCATCACGGCAGGCCATATGAATTTGGAGAAGAAAACCTTCAATCCATACCGCGCGATCTGTTGTTCCATCATATGATCCGATATTTATGGGTTAAACCCTTCTGGGAATTCATGCTCCATTACTTCGTCAGTGAAGCAGAGGGGGTGTGCGGCGCCTCTGTATCGGGCCAAGTCGCGACGTAGTTCGGATGTAGTCTGTCTGCGATTTTGGGCCCGGGCGTGGTTATGCTTGTCACGTCCCGCCAAATGGCCGTCGCCGCGCGTCAGGGCACGCCCCCGCGATCCGTAGATCGATCTGGTCTGACCTGTTCTATTCTTTAGGTCCTGCTGCAGGTCATATGTATAACCCCGAGCTGTTTTATCTCTGCCTTTATGGTGAGGTAGGACGGGCTGGTGTTCGGCTTGAGGTGCCGCTTTATCCGGGCCACGTGGTGGTCGGTCAGCCGCATTACGCGCTGATGGTACGGGCTACAATGCCTCGTCATCGAATTGGGGTAACAATTTGCGCTTCGGGTAACTTTTGGTTGGGCGATCGAGGCCGTATTCCTCGGCTGCGAGGACATTAGTCCATGTGTCGTTGAGCAGATCTTGATCAGCTTGAAGTTGATGCTGCTTCTTTTTTAGGCTCCTTGCAGTCGCTATTAGCCGGTGCTTAAAGTGCTCCTGCTCGAGAGGTTCCTCAGGCACGATGAAATCCTCGTTGCCGAGGCTCACCTCATCTACGGAGAGTGGAAGATAATTACTGTCCTCTGAGTCTTCGTTTATGGCTTGTTTATTAGGGCTGACTCGCCCATCCTCCCGTTCGTCCTGTTCGGAGGTTGGCTCAACGGGGTATTCCTTGTCTTCGGCATCGTCCGGAGTATTGTTTTCTCTCGTGCCGGTATCGCTATCTTTTCCACGGCGTGATTTAGAGCGGCGCCGCTGACGTCGGTGTTTTGGCTGTAACTCAGGAGGTTTATCCTCGACTGGATCCTTCTCGTTATCGCCATTGTCCTCTTTGGGTGTATCCACCATGTACACGTCGTACGAAGAAGTGGCCGCCCAGCGCCCGGTAAACGACGGATTTTGGCCCTGCTCGTCTTCGGCATCGTTGTCCATACCGTCGATGTCTTCGGAGACGTAATTGAGCATGTCGGTTAAGTCTTCGATAGTGGCTATGAAGTGGGCGGTGGGTGGGAAGCGAAATTCTCCGTCATCAGCCTCCAGTTCGAACCGGATATAATTTGGCTGTGAATCCCTCGCTAAGGAGAGTGTTTTTAATGAGTTTAGCACATCGCCTAAAGGTGAGTGCTGGAAGATGTCCGCAAAGCTGAATTTGACGATCAATGCCCGATCAAGCTCGACGTACACGGACGCACGTGGTTCAGAACCTGCAGCCGGAAACGAGTCCGAGGTTCCGGTGGCACAGATTCCACCCGAGTTGGGTGTGTGTGCGGCTCCAACGCCGCTGAGTTTGCGGCTTCCGTGGCGGGGTTGAGCTTCCTGTCCTCGGATGGTGCGATCTGCTCCAGATCTAGGGCCAGAGCAGTTACAGGCGCTATCTCCTGGGTATGGTCCGATGAAATATTTAAGTCATGTTCATCGCGGTGGTAGGGAGCGGCTGCCGTGGGCTTGAATCCATCAAAGATCAAGTCTCCGCAGATATCAGCGACGTAGTTCAAGCTTCCTAATCTGACCTGATGGCCAGGGGCGTAGCTGTCGATCTGCTCTAGATGGCCAAGCGAGTTGGCTCGCAGTGCGAAGCCGCCGAATACGAAGATATGTCCGGGGAGGAAGACTTCCCCCTGGACTGCATTGTTTTAGATGATTGACGGGGCCATCGAACCTCTTGAAGACGATGCAGCGGAACTCTCAATGAAAGCACCAATGTCGGTGTCAAAACCGGCAGATCTCGGGTAGGGGGTCCCGAACTGTGCATCTAAGGTTGATGGTAACAGGAGACGGGGGACACGATGTTTACCCAGGTTTGGGCCCTCTGTATGGAGGTAATACCCTACTTCCTGCTTGATTGATCTTGATGAATATGAGTATTACAAGAGTTGATCTACCACGAGATCGTAATGGCTAAATCCCTAGAAGTCTAGCCTGTATGATTATGATTGCCTCTACGGACTAAGCCCTCCGGTTTATATAGACATCGGAGGGGACTAGGGTGTACAAAGTCAATTACAGAGAAAGGAATCTTCATATCAGGGCGCCAAGCTTGCCTTCCATGCCAGGGAGAGTCCCATCCGGACACGGGAGAGAGTCTTCGGTCTTGTATCTTCACGACCCAACAGTCCGGCCCATGCTACACAGTCTGGACGCCCGAGGACCCCTTAATCCAGGACTCCCTCAACCGACGCCAGAGTGAGCTCCGGCGAGCCTTGTTCGCCGCGGAGGGCTCAGGCAGCCATCGGGATTCGTCCCCCGGCGTCCATTTGACGCCCGGGGGGGTGCGTTCGGTCGAGGGCGATGAGCCACATCGGCCTGTGGTGGTGGTCGGCCGGGGGCGGCCGGAGATGACGCAGGCGGCGAGCAGGGGCGGACGCGAGGCCAGGGCGACGCGGGGAGCGGCGGCCGTCGGCGAGCGCGTGGAGAGGAAGGCCGCTGCGAGCCAGGGAAGGCGGGTGCGGGCGCGGGGGCGTGCGAGGGAGGTTGTGGGCACGTGCGGGGAACGGCGGGCGCGCCCAAGCAGTGGGCCACGGCAACGAGCTATGGAGGCGATGGCGGCTGAAGGCGGCGCGGGGAGGCGGTGGCTGGCGCAAGTGGGGAGGGCGCAAAGGCTGCGGCGGCGGAGGGGCAGGCCGCAACAGCAGTGGACGGCAGCCGGTGCGCGCGTGACTGCGAGGAGCAACGTGGGGCCGCGGCGGAGGAGGACAGGGGCGCGCGCGGGATGGCTGCTAGGAGCAGGGCGCGCGCGGGAGGGTACAGTCGGGCGCGCGAGCGCATGCGTGCGGAGCAGGAGCACGTTGGTGGTGGCGGCATAGCCTAGGGTGGCCAAAGGCGACGGCAACAACGACTGTCGGCGGCGGCGGCGACTGTCATCCAACGAAAACGACCCTACGGCATGGGAAACGGCAGGGGAGTAGGGGGAGGAGAGGGAGGTCCTCACATGGCGCCTGTAGAGGAGCAGAGCAGGCTTGGGGGAGGCATGGGGCAAATGAACGGCGGCGGTGGAGCTCTGGCTTCCCGAGGAGGAAGACGATGGCGTGACGGCGCTCCAGTGCCTCCGAGCTCCTGCGAATGGCACGAGGGTGCGTAGAGGACGACGGCGAGGAGCTGCATCATGGCGGAGACGCGCGTGGTGGCCGGTGGCCACTCGGAGCAAGGTGCACGGCGATGGTGGGCGTTCGGGCGAAGCGGAGAAGGGGATCTGGTGGGGTGAGGGAGAGGCGGAGAGGGAGAGCAGCGTGGAGTGGGCGAGCGGGGAGGGAGCCCGAGGCGTCGGGGGCTACCCTTATCCCCTTGCCGGCGACGTGGCAGAGCAGGACGCCGCGCCGGGTCCGGTGGGAATGAGCTGGGGTGGCTCGGTCGCGTGAATAGAGAGGAGAGGGATGACCGGGCAGGGGGAGTGGGCCGGCCTAGCTGGGTCAGGGGGCTTTCTCTCTCTCCTCTGCTTTTCCTTTTCTCTTTTTTTTGTTTTTTATTTTTCCAGCAGCTTTTGCTTTTTTTTCTTTTAGCCACAATGACTTTGCAAAAATATGCCACTAGCCAAAACAATTTCAAAGAATTATTGTGCACTGCCACAAAAAGATTGTGAGGCTTTTGAAAAAGGTTGCAATTTTTATAAATTAAAAAGCCATTTAATCTATTGTTTTAGCCACTGCTTTAATTGGTTTAGGCCTTTTAAACACCTTGCAAAAAAGTTGGTTCACCACCAATGTTAACAAATTATTATTTGCCACATGATGAACATTTTAGTTTTCATGTCTGACAAATATGAATTTTTGACTTCAGGTTGGATTTGAATTTGAATTGTGATTTGGATCAAGTGAAGATTAGCAACAGTAAATGTGATGACATGGCACCATTAACAGGGGATTACTGTAGCATGACACTGGAGGCGTTACAGCATCCCTAAAACCTTTGCCTTACTCTCGTGCAATGACAAGTGAATAAACACTCATCTAGAGAATAAGACATCTACCATGGAAAATATTAGCCACCCGTAACTGTTCCGCGAGCGAAACAAATACACAAAAGAGAAGTTTATTTTGAAAATTTGAGATGGCACATGCAAATTTTCTTAGAACGGCAAAAGAATACCACATATAGGTAGATATAGTGGACTCATGTGGCAAAACTGGTTTAAAGGATTTTGGATGCACAAGTAGAGGTCATACTTGGTGCAAAATGAAGGCTAGCAAAAAGATTGAGAAGCGACCACCAAAGAAACGAATAATCACATAAGAAGGCATTAAGCACAATTAATACCGAATAATGCACCACAAGTAGGATATAATTTTCATTGCATGATTATTGACTTTCCTGCATGCATAGGGAATCACAAGCCTTAACACCAATATTCTTACTAGAGCACAATTATGTTGGGGAACACAGTAATTTCAAAAAAAATCCTACGTACACGCAAGATCTATCATGGTGATGCATAGAAACGAGAGGGGAGAGTGTAGTCCACGTACCCTCGTAGACCGAAAGCGGAAGCGTTTAGTAACGCGGTTGATGTAGTCGAACGTCTTCGCGATCCAACCGATCCAAGTACCGAACGCACGGCACCTCCGCGATCTGCACACATTCATCTCGGTGACGTCCCTCAAACTCTTGATCCAGTTGACGCCGAGGGAGAGTATCGTCAGCACAGCGGCGTGGTGACGGTGATGATGAAGTTACCGTGCACGGCTTTGCCTAAGCACTATGACGATATGACCGAGGTGTGTAACTGTGGAGGGGGGTTCCGCACACGGCTAAGAGATTGTCTGTTCTCCCTTGGGGTGCCCCCTTGGCCACTTATATAAAGGAGGGAGGAGGAGGAGGCCGGCCTAGGAGGGGCACGCCTATAGGGGGAGTCCAACTAGGATTCCCAATCCTAGTTGGAGTCCCCTTCCTTTTCCAAGAGGGGAGAGAGGGAAGAAGTAGGAGACGGAGAAGGAAAGAGAGGGGGGCGCCGCCCCCTCCCTAGTCCAATTCGGACTTGCCATGGGGGGGGCGCGGCCACCCCTTGAGACCCTTCTCTCCTTTCCCATATGGCCCATTAAGGCCCACTACTTCCCCCGGCAAATTCCTGTAACTCTCCGGTACTCCGAAAAATACCCGAATCACTCGGAACCTTTCCGATGTCCGAATATAGCCTTCCAATATATCGATCTTTACCTCTCGACCATTTTGAGACTCCTCGTCATGTCCGTGATCTCATTCGGGACTTCGAACAAACTTCGGTCATCAAATCACATAACTCGTAATACAAATCGTCATCAAACGTTAAGCGTGCGGACCCTACGGGTTCGAGAACTATGTAGACATGACCGAGACACATCTACGGTCAATAACGAATAGCGAACCTGGATGCTCATATTGGCTCCTACATATTCTACGAAGATCTTTATCGATCAAACCGCATAACAACATACGTTGTTCCCTTTGTCATCGGTATGTTACATGCCCGAGATTCGATCGTTGGTATCATCATACCTAGTTCAATCTCGTTACCGACAAGTCTCTTTACTCGTTCCGTAATGCATCATCTCGTAACTAACTCATTAGTCACATTTCTTGCAAGGCTTATAGTATGATCATTACCGAGTGGGCCCAGAGATACCTCTCCGATACACGGAGTGGCAAATCTTAATCTCGATCTATGCCAACTCAACAAACACCATCGGAGACACCTGTAGAGCATCTTTATAATCACCCAGTTACGTTGTGACGTTTGATAGCACACAAGGTGTTCCTCCGGTATTCGGGTGTTGCATAATCTCATAGTCAGAGGAACATGTATAAGTCATGATGAAAGCATTAGCAATAAAACTATACGATCATTATGCTAAGCTAATGGATGCGTCTTGTCCATCACATCATTCTCTAATGATGTGATCCCGTTCATCAAATGACAACCCATGTCTATGGTCAGGAAACTAAACCATCTTTGATTAACGATCTAGTCTAGTAGAGGCATACTAGGGACACTTTGTTTTTTCTATGTATTCACACATGTATCAAGTTTCCGGTTAATACAATTCTAGCATGAATAATAAACATTAATCATGATATAAGGAAATATAAATAACAACTTTATTATTGCCTCTAGGGCATATTTCCTTCAGTCTCCCACTTGCACTAGAGTCAATAATCTAGTTCACATCGCCATGTGATTTAACACCGGTAGTTCACATCACTATGTGATTAGTTCACATCGCCATGTGACTAATACCCAAAGGGTTTTACTAGAGTCAGTAATCTAGTTCACATCGCTATGTGATTAACACCCAAAGAGTACTAAGGTGTGATCACGTTTTGCTTGTGAGAGAAGCTTAGTCAATGGTTATGTCACATTCAGAGCCGTATGTATTTTGCAAATTTTCTATGTCTACAATGCTCTGCATGGAGCTACTCTAGCTAATTGCTCCCACTTTCAATACGTATCCAGATTGAGACTCAGAGTCATCCGGATCGGTGTAAAAGCTTGCATCGGCGTAACTCTTTACGATGAACTCTTTGTCACCTCCATAATCGAGAAATATCTCCTTAGTCTTCTAAGGATAATTTTGACCGCTGTCAAGTGATCCACTCCAAGATCAATATCGTACCCCCTTGCCAAACTCTTGGCAAGGTACACAATTGGTTTGGTACACAACATAGCATACTTTATAGAAACTATGGCTGAGGCATAGGGAATGACTTTCATTCTCTTTCTATTTTCTGCAGCGGTCGTGTTTTGAGTCTTACTCAACTTTACACCTTGCAATACAGGTAAGAACTCCTTCTTTGACTATTCCATTTTGAACTACTTCATAAAAACTTGTCAAGGTATCTACTCATTGAAAACATTTATCAAGCGTCTTGATCTATCTCTATAGATCTTGATGCTCAACATGTAAGCAGCTTCACCGAGGTCTTTCTTTGAAAAACTCCTTTCAAACACTCCTTTATGCTTATCAGAAAATTCTACATCATTTCCGATCGACAATATGTCATACACATATAGTTATCAGAAAGGCTGTAGTGCTCCCACTCAGTTTCTTGTAAATACAGGCATCACCGCAAGTCTGTATAAAACTATATGCTTTGATCAACTAATCAAAGCGTATATTCGAACTCCGAGATGCTTGCACTAGTCCATAGATGGATCGCTGGAGCTTGCATATTTTGTTAGCGCCTTTAGGATTGACAAAACCTTCTGGTTGTATCATATACAACTCTTCCTTAAGAAATCATTTAAGGAATGCAGTTTTGACATCCATTTGCCAGATTTCATAAAATGTGGCAATTGCTAACATGATTCGGACAGACTTAAGCATCGCTACGAGTGAGAAAATCTTATCGTAGTCAACACCTTGAACTTGTCAAAAACTTTTTGCGACAACTCGAGCTTTGTAGATAGTAACACTACTATCAGCGTCCGTCTTCCTCTTGAAGATCCATTTATTCTCAATGGCTTGCCGATCATCGGGCAAGTCAATCAAAGTCCATACTTTCTTCTCATACATGGATCCCATCTCAGATTTCATGGCCTCAAGCCATTTCGTGGAATTTGGGCTCATCATCGCTTCCTTATAGTTTGTAGGTTCGTCATGGTCTAGTAACATGACTTCCAGAAAGGATTACGGTACCACTCTGGTACAGACCATACTGTGGTTGACCTACGAGGTTCGGTAGTAACTTGATCTGAAGTTTCATGATCATCATCATTAGCTTCCTCACTTAATTGGTGTAGGAATCAGTGGAACTGATTTCTGTGATGAACTACTTTCTAATTCAGGAGAAGGTACAATTACCTCATCAAGTTCTACATTCCTCCCACTCACTTCTTTCAAGAGAAACTTCTTCTCTAGAAAGGATCCATTCTTAGCAACGAATATCTTGCCTTCGGACCTGTGATTGAAGGTGTACCCAATAGTTTCCTTTGGGTATCCTATGAAGACGCATTTCTCCGATTTGGGTTCGAGTTTATTAGGTTGAAACTTTTTCACATAAGCATCACAGCCCCAAATTTTAAGAAACGACGGCTTAGGTTTCTTGCTAAACCACAGTTCATATGGTGTCGTCTCAACGGATTTAGATGATGCCCTATTTAACATGAATGCAGCTGTCTCTAATGCATAACCCCAAAGTGATAGTCGTAAATCAGTAAGAGACATCATAAATCGCACCATATCTAATAAAGTGCGGTTACGATGTTCGGACACACCATTACGCTGTGGTGTTCCAGGTGGCATGAGTTGCGAAACTATACCACATTGTTTCAAATGAAGACCAAACTCGTAACTCAAATATTCACCTTCACGATTGGATCGTAGAAACTCTATTTTCTTGTTACGATGATTTTCCACTTCACTCTGAAATTCTTTGAACTTTTCAAATGTTTCAGACTTATGTTTCATCAAGTAGATATACCCATATCTACTCAAATCATCTGTGAAGATCAGAGAATAACGATACCCGCCGCGAGCCTCAACACTCATCGGACTGCATACATCAATATGTATTATTTCCAACAAGTCAGTTGCTCGCTCCATTGTTCCGGAGAACGGAGTCTTATTCATCTTGCCCATGAGGCATGGTTCGCAAGCATCAAGTGATTCCAAAAGCCCATCAGCGTGGAATTTCTTCATGTGCTTTACACCAATATGACCTAAACGGCTGTGCCACAAATAAGTTGCACTATCATTATTAACTTTTCATATTTTGGCTTCAATATAATGAATATGTGTATCACTACGATCGAGATTCAATAAACCATTTACATTGAGTGTATGACCATAGAAGGCTTTATTCATGTAAATAGAACAACAATTATTCTTTGACTTAAATGAATAACCGTATTGCAATAAACATGATCCAATCATATTCATGCTCAACGCAAACACCAAATAACATTTATTTTAGGTTCAACACTAATCCCGAAGGTAAAAAAGGAGTGTGTGATGGTGATCTTATCAACCTTGGAATCATTTCCAATACACATCGTCACCTCGTCCTTAACTAGTCTCTGTTTATTTTGCAACTCCCGTTTCGAGTTACTACTCTTAGCAACTGAACCAGTATCAAATACCGAGGGGTTGCTATAAACACTAGTAAAGTACACATCAATAACATGTATATCAAATATACCTTTGTTCACTTTGCCATCCTTCTTATCTGCCAGTTATCTAGGGCAGTTCCACTTCCAGTGACCATTTCCTTTGCAGTAGAAGCACTCAATTTCAGGCTTGGGTCTAGCTTTGGGCTTCTTCATGGGAGTGGCAACTTGCTTGCCATTCTTCTTGCAGTTTCCTTTCTTTCCCTTGCCCTTTTACTTGAAACTAGTGGTCTTGTCAACCATCAACATTTGATGCTTTTCTTGATTTCTACCTTCGTCGATTTTAGCATCACGAAGAGCTCGGGAATCGTTTTTGTCATCCTTGCATATTATAGTTCATCACGAAGTTCCAGTAACTTGGTGATAGTGGCTAGAGAACTCTGTCAATCTCTATTTTATCTGGAAGATTAACTCCCACTTGATTCAAGCGATTGTAGTACTCAGACAATCTGAGCACATGCTCACTGGTTGAGCGATTCTCCTCCATCTTGTAGGCAAAGTACTTGTTAGAGGTCTCATACCTCTCGACTCGAGCATGAGTCTAAAATACCAATTTCAGCTCTTAGAACATCTTATATGCTCTGTGGCATTCAAAATGTTTTTGAAGTCCCGGTTCTAAGCCATAAAGCATGGCGCACTAAACTATCAAGTAGTTATCATACCGAGCTTGCCAAACATTCATAACGTCTGTTATCTGCTCCTGCAATAGGTTCGTCACCTAGCGGTGCATCAAGGACATAATTTTTCTGTGCGGCAATGAGAATAATCCTCAGATCACAGACCTAGTCCGCATCATTGCTACTATCCTCTTTCAACATAGTTTTTCTCTAGGAACATATCAAAAAATAAACGGGGAGCTACATCGCAAGCTATTGATCTACAACATAGATATGCAAAAACTATCAGGACTAAGTTCATGATAAATTAAGTTCAATTAATCATATTACTTAAGAACTCCCACTTAGATAGGCATCCCTCTAATCATCTAAGTGATCACATGATCCATATCAACTAAACCATGTCCGATCATCACGAGAGATGGAGTAGTTTTCAATGGTGAACATCACTATGTTGATCATATCTACTATATGATTCACGCCCGACCTTTCGGTCTCAGTGTTCCGAGGCCATATCTGCATATGCTAGGCTCGTCAAGTTTAACCCGAGTATTCTGTGTGTGCAAAACTGGCTTGCACCCGTTGTATGTGAACATAGAGCTTATCACACCCGATCATCACTTGGTGTCACGGCACGACGAACTGTCGCAACGGTGCATACTCAGGGAGAACACTTGTACCTTGAAATTTAGTGATAGATCATCTTATAATCCTACCGCCGTACTTAAGAAAAATAAGATGCATAAAGGATAAACATCACATGCAATCAATATAAGTGATATGATATGGCCATCATCATCTTGTGCCTTTGATCTCCATCTCCAAAGCACCGTCATGATCACCATCGTCACCGACTTGACACCTTGATCTCCATCGAAGCATCATTGTCGTCTCACCAACTATTGCTACTACGACTATCACTACCGCTTAGTGATAAAGTAAAGCAATTACATGGAGATTGCATTTCATACAATAAAGCGACAACCATATGGCTCCTGCCAGTTGCCAATAACTGTTAAAAAACATGATCATCTCATAGAACAATTTATATATCATCATGTCACTACCATATCACATCACAGCAAGCCCTGCAAAAACAAGATAGATGTCCTCTACTTTGTTGTTGCAAGCTTTACGTGGCTGCTACGGGCTGAGCAAGAACCGTTCTTACCTACGCATCAAAACCACAACGATTTTTCGTCAAGTGTGTTGTTTTAACCTTCAACAAGGACCGAGCGTAGCCACACTCGATTCAACTAAAGTTGGAGAAACTGACACCCGCCAGCCACCTGTGTGCGAAGCACGTCGGTAGAACCAGTCTCGCGTAACCGTACGCGTAATGTCGGTCCGGGCCACTTCATCCAACAATACCGCCAAATCAAAGTATGACATGCTGGTAAGCAGTATGACTATTATTTCCCACAACTCATTTGTGTTCTACTCATGCATATAACATCTACGTATAGACCTGGCTCTGATGCCACTGTTGGGGAACATAGTATTTCATAAATTTCCTACGTACACGCAAGATCTATCATGGTGAGGCATAGCAACGAGAGGGGAGAGAGTGTAGTCAACGTACCCTCGTAGACCGAAAGCGGAAGCGTTTAGTAACGCGGTTGATGTAGTCGAACGTCTTCGCGATCCAACCGATCCAAGTATCGAACGCACGGCACCTCCGCGATCTGCACACGTTCAGCTCGGTGACGTCCCTCGAACTCTTGATCCAGTTGAGGCCGAGGGAGAGTTTCGTCAACACGACGGCATGGTGATGATGATGATGAAGTTACCGGCGCAGGGCTTCGCCTAAGGACTACGACGATGTGACCGAGGTGTGTAACTGTGGAGGGGGGCACCGCACACGGCTAAGAGATTGTATGTTCTCCCTTGGGGTGTCCCCTTGGCCATGTATATAAAGGAGGGGGGAGGAGGAGGTCGGCCTAGGAGGGGCGCACCTATAGGGGGAGTCCAACTAGGATTCCCAATCCTAGTTGGAGTCCCCATCCTTTTCCAAGAGGGGAGAGAGGGAAGGAGTAGGAGAGGGAGAAGGAAAGAGAGGGGGCACCGCCCCCTCCCTAGTCCAATTCGGACTTGCCATGGGGGGGCGCGCGGCCACCCCTTGAGGCCCTTCTCTCCTTTCCCGTATGGCCCATTAGGGCCCACTACTTCCCCCGGCGAATTCCCGTAACTCTCCGGTACTCCGAAAAAAACCCGAATCACTCGGAACCTTTCCGATGTCCGAATATAGCCTTCCAATATATAGATCTTTACCTCTCGACCATTTCGAGACTCCTCGTCATGTCCGTGATCTCATCCGGGAATCCGAACAAACTTCGGTCATCAAATCACATAACTCATAATACAAATCGTCATCAAACGTTAAGCGTGCGGACCCTACGGGTTCGAGAACTATGTATACATGACCGAGACACATCTTCGGTCAATAACCAATAGCGGAACCTGGATGCTCATATTGGCTCCTACATATTCTATGAAGATCTTTATCGATCAAACCGCATAACAACATACGTTGTTCCCTTTGTCATCGGTATGTTACTTGCCCGAGATTCGATCATCGGTATCATCATACCTAGTTCAATCTCGTTACCGGCGAGTCTCTTTACTCGTTCCATAATGCATCACCCCGTAACTAACTCATTAGTCACATTGCTTGCAAGGCTTATAGTGATGATCATTACCGAGTGGGCCCAGAGATACCTCTCCGATACACGGAGTGACAAACCCTAATCTCGATCTATGCCAACTCAACAAACACCATCGGAGACACCTGTAGAGCATCTTTATAATCACCCAGTTACGTTGTGACGTTTGATAGCACATAAGGTGTTCCTCCGGTATTCGGGAGTTGCATAATCTCATAGTCAGAGGAACATGTATAAGTCATGATGAAAGCATTAGTAATAAAACCATACGATCATTATGCTAAGCTAACGGATGGGTCTTGTCCATCACATCATTCTCTAATGGTGTGATCCCGTTCATCAAATGACAACTCATGTCTATGGTCAGGAAACTTAACCATCCTTGATTAACAAGCTAGTCTAGTAGAGACATACTAGGGACACTTTGTTTTGTCTATGTACTCACACATGTATCAAGTTTCCGGTTAATACAATTCTAGCATGAATAATAAACATTTATCATGATATACGGAAATATAAATAACAACTTTATTATTGCCTCTAGGGCATATTTACTTCAAATTACTCATCAACATAACTCACATATCACATCATCATATCTCAAAACTATTACTAAGAATCAAGTTTATTTTGTCCAATGATCTTCATGACATTTTATTTTCTTTATCCTTCTTGGATATCTATCACCTTGGGACTAATTTTCATGTGTTGCTTTTCATAAGCTCAAACTAATCTAAGTGAAGATCATGAGCATAACAAATTTTCTTTCTCTCAAAATAATTTAAGTGAAGCAAGAGAGAATTTCTTTAAAATTTTACTAACTCTCAAATAAATCTAAATGAAGCAACAGAGAATTTCTTCAAAAATAACAAAGCACGCCGTGCTCAAAAAGATATAAGTGAAGCACTAGAGTAAGTCTTAGCTCATAAAAGATTTAAGTGAAGCATAGAGAGCAATTCTGGCAAGTCATGATATAATTTTGGCTCTCTCAAACAAGTGTGTCCAGCAAGGATTGATGACTTAAAACACAAAATAGAACAAGCAAAGACACATATCATACAAGGTGCTCCAAGCAAAACACATATCATGTGACGAATAAAAATATAGCCTCGAGTAAAATACCGATAGTTGTTGGAAGCTTAGTTGGTTGCTCATACTTGGATAATAGCTTGGGATGCCGGGGCATCCCCAAGCTTAGGCTCTTACATCCGTCCTTCATCCATCGTAAGATAACTCAAAACTTGAAAACTTCAATCACACAAAACTGAACAAAACCTTCGTGAGATCCGTTAGTATAAGAAAGCAAACCACTACTATAAGTGCTATGTTAAACCAATTCATATTTTGTTTTTGTATTATATCAACTGTATTCCAACTTTTCTATGGCAAAAACTCATCAAAGAAAACCATAGAGCCATCAAAATAAGCACACAACACAAAGAAAACAGAATCTGTCAAAACAGAACAGCCTATAGTAATCTGACTTTGGCGAATACTTATGGAACTCCAAAAATTCTACCAAAATAGGACGACCAGGGTAATTTGTATATTAATATTCTGCAAAAATAATCAGGGCAAAAGCTCTTTTCTGTGATTTATGAAAATTATTTTCGTGAGTGCAAAGTTTCTGTCTTTTTCAGCAAGATCAAACAACTATCACCCAAGAAGATCCTATAGGCTTTACTTGGCACAAACACTAATTAAAACACAAAAAACACAATCATAACAGTAGCACAATTGTGCTAACACACAAGAACAGAAAGCAAAAGGCAAAAATAAAATTTATTCATTGGGTGGCCTCCCAACAAGCACTATAGTTTTACGCCCTTAGCTAGGCATATAGCAAGGATCTAAGTTTTGTCATCTTTGTCCTGTTGAAAGCAAATAGCTAATTTTCTATCAATGGTATTTAATCTTCTATTTCGTGAAAGCACATGACCATTGATAGCATAAGAAAGATTAAGCACATTGCGAAAATTCGTATCCAAACTAGCCTTCATCTCTTTGATTGTTTCATTTTGATAAAAACATAGAAGGGTAGTTGGCTCAATATGATCTCCCTTGGGATGCCCAAATATGGTTTTCATCTTTTCATAAGTATCAACGGCATCCCCATCCAGAAAACCGTTTTCAAATATAGAATCCAAGACTTGCTTAAAGGAAGAAGGCAAACCAACATAAAAACTTTTCAAGTATATCTCTATCTGATATTGGGGCACATAGCTAGCTCGAATTCTTAACACCCTATCCCAAGCATCTTTCAAAGATTCATCAAGTAAATAATGAAAAATTCCGGGATCATCTTCATCAAAATTGTCAAGATTTTCTTTAACAACCCCGGTAAGTCCTTCCACAGCATCATTATTTATGAGCTTGGAGAGGACGGAAGGGCTATCCAAAGTATTAAAACTTGGGAGAGTCCCCCTAGCCTTTTTAAGATCGGCCATGGCAATGGAGAAACGGCAAGCGAAAAAAGAGAGGTGAGTAAAACTGCAATTTTTTGTGAAGTGGGGGAGAAGAAAACGAGAGGCAAATGGCAAATAATGTAAATTGCGAGGAGATGAAATTTGTGATTAGGAACCTGGTTATGTTGAAGATCCTCCCCGGCAACGGCGCCAGAAATTCCCTTGATGATGTTTGCAAGAACTACGTTGGTGTTTCCCCCGAGAGGAGAGGATGATGTAGCACAGCAACAGTAGGTATTTCCCTCAGTAATGAAACCAAGGTATCGAACCAGTAGGAGAACCAAGCAACAAAACATAAACATCCCCTGCACACAAATAACAGCCAGTCCCAACCCGACGTGTCAAAGGGGTTGTCAATCCCTTCTGGGTAACGGCGCCTGAAATGGCTAGTTGATGGGAGAAAATTGTAATAGATTGAAATAGTAGATCGCAAATAAAATAAAATGCAGCAAGATATTTTTGTATTTTTGGTTTAATAGATCTAAATAGAAATGCAACGGAAAAGTAGATCGCAAGGCAAATATATGAAGAAGAAGACCCGGGGGCCGTAGGTTTCACTAGTGGCTTCTCTCGAGAAAAATAGCAAACGGTGGGTAAACAAATTACTGTTGGGCAATTGATAGAACTTCAAATAATTATGACGATATCCAGGCAATGTTCATTACATAGGCATCACATCCAAGATTAGTAGACCGACTCCTGCCTGCATATACTACTATTACTCCACACATCGACCTCTATCCAGCATGCATCTAGTGCATTAAGTTCATGGAAAAACGGACTAATGCAATAAGAACGATGACATGATGTAGACAAGATCCATTTATCTATATGGCGGTAGATATAAATCTCGTCATTTTATCCTTAGTAGCAACGATACATACGTGTCGGTTCCCTTTCCGTCACTGGGATCAAGCACCCACTACAGAAAAAAAAGACACATCCGTGACATTTTGGGCCGAACGAAAAATTTCTGTCATACTTATGACACTTCTATGACGATAATTGTGACAAAACCCGGTATCATCAAAGATGTGGTGGGGTCCTACTTCTATGACAAAAAATCATGACAGAAAATGGGCTTTTTGTCCTGGGCGGGCCGGAGACGCAGTTGCATGACATTCTTTGGGCCGTCCATGACGGAAAAAACCGTGGTAGAAGCGAGGGCGAAGAAAATATCGGGGTGTTCCCGGTTACGGTGGGTGGTCGGGGCCGAGCGATGCGCGTTTCTCTCGTGCACACACGCGCGTGGGTGTGAGGCGTTGGGCCCTAACTGAACCCGAGCGAGGCGTTGGGCTCTAACTGAACTCGAGCGATTGCACCGCAGGCTATGTGTTACCGAACCCGAGCGATCGATCGATGGCTGTTAACTGAACCCGATCGAGCGATTCCTTCGCTACTGCTGCTAACTGAAGCCGATCGATGCTGCCTCTGGATGAACAGTGAGTGTTGCTGGGGGGGTGGATGAACAGTTCCCTGTGGGGGTGGATGAACAGGTCCCCGTGGTGTTGCATCTGGATGAACAGGACCCCGGTCGATCGAGCCGGTTGGGGCTGGATGAACAGGACCCCGTGGAGGGTAGGATGAACAGGACCACCCCGTGGAGGGCAGGATGAACAGGACCACCCCGTGGAGGGCAGGATGAACAGGACCACCCCATGGAGGGCTGGATGAACAGTAGACGGTGGAGGGCTGGATGAACAGTAGCCCGTGGAGGGGTGGTTGAACAGGAGCCCGTGGAGAGGGCTGGTTGAACAGTAGCCGGTGGAGTAGCGCGCGGTGGAGGCTGGATGAACAGGAGCCCGTGGATGAACAGTCGCAGGTGGAGGCTGGAGGAGGTCGACGGTGGATGAACAGTAGCCCGTGGAGGCTGGTGGGGGTCGATGGTGGAGATGAACAGTATCCCGTGGAGTCCCGTTTTGCGGTATGCCACACCCCTCCCGATCAACAGAACCCCGTTTTCGACCCTAGCACTCCAACACAAGTCCGTTTCCTCCGTTTTGCGGTACGCCACACCCCTCCCGATCAACAGGACCCCCGTTTCGACCGTAGGAGGTCCGTTTCCTCCGTTTTGCGGTACGCCAGACCCCTCCCGATGAACAGGATCCTGTTTAGACCGTGGCCGGTCGAACACAAGGCTGTTTCCTCCGTTCTGCGGTATGCCAGGCCTCGTTTCCATCGGTTGTTCCGTCCAAGCCGGTTGGCTCCCACGCGTTCCGTTGCCTCCCGATGAACACGACGCATTCCGTTGCCTCCCCATGAACACGATGACGACCCAGTTTCTCCGTTCCGACCCAGCCATGTACACGAGCCCTTGCCGTACGTATGCGCGAGTAGGCGTTCGAGACCCTGCCCGTATGTACGTACGTGGTCGTATTTTCTTTCTTGCACACTTGCCGCTGTACGTACGTGTACATGCTGTGTGCGCGCTTCTACTACGACACGTGCGCGCCTCTACATCGACTAGTATGACCGTACACGTTCGCGACCAGGATGACAACGCTACGTACGCTTCGACTAGGTGGGTCCCGACTGTCAGGCACTTCCTTGCCTGCGAAGATGTAGCTGGTGGGTCCCAGCAGTCAGGGGGCGAATCGTTTTTTTTGCCCGGATGCACTTCCTTGCGTGCGAAGATGTAGCTGGTGGGTCCCAGCAGTCATGGGGAAATGTTTTTTTTCGTGAAATATGGTGGCCCGTCCGGTGGGTCCCGGTGTCAGGTGGAGGAATGATTATTTTGCGTGTAATAAGGAGGCACTTCCTTGTTGCGGCCGTGGACCCAGCTGTCAGCCTCTCCATGTACAGTCCACGTCCGATGGAAGCCGTTCCTTGACCATGTTGACCACGCTACGCCGAGAGCACCAGGGCGGTGGATGACGGCGAGGCCTAGGAAGGGGACGAGGCGGAGCCGGGGAAGACGCGGCAGCGGATGCCCACGCGTAGAGGAGTATGAGGATTCACTGGTTCCCTGCGTGCGAAGATATAGCTGGTGGGTCCAAGATGTTAGCGGCGGTAACGTTTTTTTTCGCGAAATACAGAGGCCCTTTGGGTGGGTCCTAGATGTCAGGTGGAGGAATCATTATTTTGCGCATAATAAGGAGGCATTTCCTTGCGTGCGGCCGTGGACCCAGCTGTCAGCTTCTCCACGCACAGTCCACTTCAGATGCATGTCGGTCGTTGACCACGTTAACCAGGCCGCGCCGAGAGCACTAGGGTGGCGGACGACGGCGAGGCCTACGAAGGGTACGACACGGAGACAGGGAAGACTCGGCAGTTGTTTCCCACGCAGAGGGGAGTACGATTGTGCGAGGGTTTACTGGTTCGTCTGCCGTCGCCGGAGAATAACAGCAAGTGTGGGTGAGTAGAGGGATGGCTAGGCCGTTGGATGGACATCCAACAGTCACTGCTTGTGCGTCAACCTTTTTTTTAGGAAAGCCTCAAATCTGTGGAAAACATCATACAACCCATCTGCCATTATTTCTAATAATTTACAGCCCATTTTCTAATTCTTAAGGGTTTTTTTGAGCCCATATTCTTTTTGTTAGCATTACAGCCCATATTGTGGCCACGGTTAAAAAATTATATGAATTTTTGCATATTTCGGTGCGATCCGAACTGTTTTTAATCCCGAAATTTCGAGTCACAATCAAACTGATTTTAAAAATAAATGTATATCAATATAAAATGCAACAAATTGTCCACGCATAAAAATCAATGCAATTTAAAATCTCGAAATGAAAAAAAGAAATTTGAAACTAATTGCGGTTTGATGTGTCTTAAAAATGTATAGCCCATTTCTCATTACTGATAGGCCATTTTCTCGGCCAGCCGAATGAATCTCTCCTCGTCTTGAAAGATTTGCAGCGCAATAGGCCTGACAAAGCGACTTACTTAGCAAATCACAAAAAAAACTGGGCTGTGGCCGTGGACCCGGCTGTCAGCCTCTCCACGTACAGTACTCTTCCGATGGAAGTCGGTCGTTGACCACATTGACCATGCCACGCCAAGAGCACCAAGGCGGTGGACGACGGCGAGGCCTAGGAAGGGGACGACGTGGAGCTGGGGAAGACGCGGCAGTGGATGCCCACGCGAAGAGGAGTACGAGGGTTCACTGGTTCGGCTGCGGTGTGAGGCTGCCGTCGCCGCAGAATAACAGGGAGTGTGGGTGAGTGGAGGGATGGCCTGGCTAGTGGTGGGAGTAGTATGGGGGCGGTGAGGCCTCCGCGGCAGCACATCCGGCCACGGGATGCAGGAGCAGGAGGCACGACCGGTGCTGCTTTGGGCGGCTGGAGCAAGAAGACCAGAGGTTGAAGAAGCACTAAGGCCGTTGGATGGACATCGTATGGTCACTGGAGCTAGAATCGTTCATATTGACTAAGTTGACAAAGCCCTCCATCCCCATCAACTTAGTAGGCCCACAAGTCAGCCTCCCACTGTGGTGGATCCCAGCTGGCAGGGGGTATTCATTTTTTGTGCGCAATAAGGAGGCACTTCCTTGCGTGCGAAGATATAGTTGGTGGGTCCGACCTGTCAGCGGAGGGAACGTTTTTTTCACGAAATACAGAGGCCCTTCTGGCGGGTCCGAGATGTCAGGTGGAGGAATCATTATTTTGCGTGTAATAAGGAGGCATTTCCTTGTGTGCGGCCGTGGACCCAGCTTTCAGCCTCTCCACGTACAGTCCACTTCTGATGGATGTCGTTCATTGACCACGCCGCGCCGAGAGCACCAGGCGGTGGACGACGGCGAGGCCTACGAAGGGAACGACACGGAGCCGGGGAAGACATGGCAGTGGCTGCCCACGCGGTGGAGAGTACGAGGGTTGACTGGTTCGGCTGTCGTCGCCGGAAAATAACAGGAGGTGTGGGTGAGTAGAGGGATAGACAGGCCAGGGATGCGAGTATATGATGGGGCCATGAGGCTAGCCCGGCAGCACAGCCGGCCACGGGAGGCGAGAGCAGGCGGTTCCTTTGGCGCTGGTTTGGGCGGCTGGGGCAGGAAGATCAGAGACTGAAGAAGCACGATTGCCGTTAGATTGACATCTAACGGTCTGACACTGGTAGAGTCGATTGTTGACTAACTTTCTTTTTTGATAAACCTTGTGTACGCATGAACTTAGTAGGCCCACAAGTCAGCCTCCAATCTGTGGCAGACAACATAGAGCCCATTTGCTATTTTTTAATAATTTGCAGCCAATTTTCTAATTCATAAGTAATTTATTACAGCCCATTTTCTGCCTAGGACCATGGTCAAAAAGTCCAACCTTATTTTGCATATTTCAGTGGAGTCCGAACTTTTGTAATCCCGAAATGATAAACATTTTTTAAGAACTTATTGATTTGCCAAAAAAATCATTTTGTTTTTGTAAGCAAATAAGACGTGGGACAATTGAGTTGGTTTAAGGGAAAACCAGTGGTAAAAAAATCAGCGCTGAAAAGTGAATTTTATGTATTTTCAATATAATGATACATGTATATGAACTAGTAAAACTATAGGTAGAGATTAGAAAACGGATGTAGGACATGCATTTCAAGAGGAAAATAGAACTGGGCTGTGTGTTTGATTCAGTAAAAAAAGTGCCTGCGGATGTTGTAAGACAAAATATAACTAACGCTGGCGGGCCAGAGGCCAGTAGATACCTGCTGGATCTTTGTGCCCCGTTGTCGTCATGGGCTGGGCCTGTTAAAAACAAAACCAAGCCTGGGCAGTCTACAGCCCAGTTGAAACTTGCTCGACCTGAAAAAACAATATACGTGCTCAATAAACGAGAGAATTCTGCAAGTATAGACTAATAACTGGGATGCAGCAGGGATATTGTTTTTTCATCATGATAATGAGAGCATGCACTTGTTTCGAAAAATTTGGAGAACTGGGAATTCGAACGGCAGGTGCTTATGCTAACCATCAAATAAAAATTAGGTGCCTGGAAATTCGTTTTGAAACAAATGATTCAGCTTTATATCCACGTCGACCCTCGGCATGATGGTTGGAAGCAAATGCCAAGTTCATACCAAAAGATCATTAACAACAATACCAACTTGCAGACGACAAGGTAGTACAAGTACCAATACCAAACTAACTTATAATCTTTTTACTCCTGGCCCCAGTATTCGTCTGGTAGAAAATCTTGTAGAGGACCAGCTCCCGCTCCTTCTCTTGCTCCAGGTCCCCGAGGTGGTACTGGTGCATCACCCAGTTGGTCCTCTGCTGGTCGAAGTTCTTGTTGGTGTGCAGCACCAGAACCTTTTTGTTGCCCGTCTGCCAGCCGTTGACCATGAATGGCAAGGTATTGCGGGTGTTGTGCCACATCGCGTGCATGCCGCACTCTGACTGTATCTTGCGACGCGTCCACGTGCCCCTTTTGAACGCCCTGGAATTGCGCTAAAGAAATGCTTGCTTAGGCCACTCAGTGTGATACCTGCAGTATTGTCGAATACAGGTTTTAGTGTACGTAGTTGGCATTTTCATAACATTTTTGGCATGTTGCAGTCACTTGTTTCACTTTTTTATTAACTGTCAAATTGTAATTGCTTCACCAGGTCTGTGTCTAAAAAGAAAAATAGTGCTATAAACAAAGGAATATGTTTGTGCAAGTAGACGGCCGATCGGTGTCTTACTTGGAAGTTTCTCAGGATGGGTGTAGCATATGCCGTGCTCGCTGTCGATGGTTGGTATGAACAAATCGATGAGAGGGTGAGATCTCGCACTGTCAGCACTCACTTTGGCCTCAAGGTGCTTGATCAGCTCCTGATCCGTGGGATCGAACTTGACGCCAGCCGGCAGCACCGGCCAATCCTTCTTCGACTTGCATGGGTTAATTCCAGTTATATGGTACTCAATGTATGATCAATCGACTGTTTTAAGTGAATTGCGAAAGATTTTGACAGATAAGTGGTACTCCAAATCTGAAGTCCAGAATACCCGAACACGCCGCCGGGATTCTTGTGTCACCTCACGCGCAGCATGTTGTCACGTCAATTCAATGTGTGGACATGATGAATAATTTGACCGACGTATACTAGTACTGCTACTTTACTACTTACTAGTCGTATTTAGTGTCACATTTTAACCATAGGTTTAACTAACAAGTACGCACTTGAAGCCTAAGTGATATATATATATACTGCACAGCATCTCCATCATCATTATCAGTGCATCCTGCGCAGGTGAGTTAGGATGCACTTGATCCCAGAAAGGTATCTATCCTTCAAACCAGAGGAGTGCTTCAAACTAACAGCAGTACATAATATCCAACAAAAGAGGGTCGTGCTACAGCAGCAGAATACATGGCTCGGTCTACATATCAGTACGAATCAAGTTGTGCATATTTGCTGTTGGCATGAACCACATCGCCGCATGTCGGGTTTGCAAAAGCCATCCATCGCATGGAAGCTTGATGCCTTTCACACACTGAAGATTATCTGGCAACAAGCTGTGTCGACGAATCTCTAGATATGGTGATTCATGAAACCCATGGTATGATGTGTAAACACAGTCCCCCCTAGCGAATGGAAGTTGCATAGCACGGTAATCATCGCCGGTGATATGATCGATGATTGGTTGGATGATCGGATAATTGAGCCCGAGGAACATGGAGTGGTTGCCGAGGCTATAAACCCGCCTCCAGTTGTATACGCCTAGCCCAACGGAGCTGGGATCTTTCTCAAACACGAAGCAGCCATATCCATCAATGTCACGAACGCCCTAGGCATTGTACTGCATGTGGTTTGATGAAATGGTTTGGTCAATTTGGTACGTGCAAATGAGCATCAAATGACCACCGTCAGCTGAACGAGCGATAAACCACCACCCATCGGCTGGTATGATTCCAGGTCCTGGAATCATGAAGGCCAGCGCATTTGCGTCTGCTGCAACAATTCAAATTGGAGACCAAAAGGACAAAAATAAACAATCATGTTCAGAGTATGTGTGGAATTAAGATTATTATAACAGTGACACATATCATAGACAGAGAATTGCAATGTCGTGGTCATAATCATACCCCAAGTTAAAAAAGCCAATGGCTTTCATATTCTAGCAATATATCATGGTTCAAACATCATGTAACAATGAGAGGAAAACAGATATGACAGGGCCTACTCATATTCTACCATAGCACTTACTACAGTTATCATATCAACTCTAAGCAATAACATGCGTTGTTATAAAAATCCTGGAAATGAGAGTAACATATAGCAATCATGAGGTTATACTCATAATATCTATTCTAACAATCATTAGATACCAATTGTTCTCATATCAACTCTAACAATAACATGTGTGGTCATAAAAATCTAGGAAATGAGAGGAACATATAGCAATGATGTGGTTATAGACATACTATATATTCTAAATTTGTAACAATGAACAGGCAGTCCTATTCTTAAGGTAAAGATGAGATGAGATAGAACAATTACACAACGATAGATTCCACCAGTATAGGCAGCCAATCTGTGCGTCGACCGCATAAACGATGCCATCATGCACTATAGCATCAGACAGAAGTGTTGGGTAAAGAGGATCGACGATGAGCCATAACCATATATGGCAACCGGATTCCAGATAGACTAATCCCATGTTGAACACGGCAATTAGCTTGTAATCCATGTAGTCTTCTAATGGTGTGGGCACTTCGCAGATTACAACCTTCAGCAAACAGAGGTCGAGCCAAAAGCTCGACACGTCTCGTGCGTAGTAGGCAGGAGTGTTCGGCGGGCCGCGAGGCTCGATGGCGGCGGTATCCAAAGATGGAAGGGTGATCTCTCGCTGGGTGTAGATATCCACGAGACGCCACGGACTACCAGATTGGTGGATGAGGACGATCCAGTTGGTCTTCATGCCCGCCCAGTAGTGGCCGCGCATGAAGGACAGGTGGACGGGTAGTGGTAGCATGTCGAGGGGCACCACGGCAACCTCCGTAGGATCGCCAAGTCGGTGTCTGGGCCACCTGCGAGGATCGGGCATCAGCAAGCAGGGTGTCTTGAAAAGAGCCAGCCGGTTGCAGACGAGTAGACGGTATAAAGACACCGAGAATGCGGCCAGACGGACGATGCTGAGTAGGTCCATACGATTACAGATCTGCTCCAAGAGAACATCGGGGAGGGAATTCCAATCGCGGCTCTGCGGGTCAGTCGGTTCTGCCATTGGGGTTTTCGGTGCCTGCGAGCCAGCAGGGGAGTGGATTCGGGCGGGCGAGCGAAGACGCTTCTCCTCGTGTGGTCGAGTAGTGAGCGGGGGGATATGGTACGCGCGAGCTACCAAGGAAGATAGCACGGGCGGGCGAGCAGAGAGCGGGGGGAAATGGTGTGCGGCCGATGATGGGGAAGAGAGGAGGAAGAAGAGTGAAAGACGGGGAAGAAAGTGCATTAAATCTCAATTCTACTACTACTACTAGGATATACCGTCCTTTGGAGTGTAAATAGTTACACCGATGACATATGTGTCTACCACAAGAGGGCCCATATGTCAGTTAATGGAGGATAGAAGCGTGCTCTACTGGCAAACATGATGGCAGTACTAGGTAAGGCTGATTTAGTAACACCAACATGCTGATTCAGCTAATTAATTATGTGTCCCATCTGCTGCAGCGTGTATTGTCACTTCACTGTGAAGACTAGTTGAATAGTTCTCTCTGACCGAGATGGGGAATAATGGATCGCGAAGACTTCCTTTCTACATTATCCCTATGCCTCTACGCTCACTTCACTCATTTTGCTCCGTACGTAGTCACTTGTTGAAATCTCTAGAAAGACAAATACTCCGTATTTGGGAACAGAGGGAGGATTTTACTCCGTATTTGGGAACAGAGGGAGGATTTTACTCTGTATTTGGGAACAGAGGGAGTATCACCATATGGAGGGAACAGAGGAAGCTTGAAATATGAACATGTCAATGGGAGGGAGTAAGCCCCATGCATGCATGCAACATGCAACACTCACACGTACACATGGACGCACGCAACACTCACGCACCCATGCGGCACACAGCACACGACGCAACACACACGCTCACGCTCAAGTGCTCAACCTACTCCCTACGTCCGTGAAAGACTGTACATTTAGAGATTTACACATTGACCAGGGCATAATTAACGCCCAAAAGTAGCAGACTTATGTGTGCATGCGACCATTGAGAGAAGAAGATTAAATGAAGGTCGTTGCATGCTGTAATTAAGGATAGACATGTAGCCTATACCTAGAGCACAAGTTGGTGCATTAGTCAATCAATATCGATTTAGATTAAAGGCTAAATGCATTGGAAGTGTAGATGTACTACACTCTTTGTTTTTTAGCTGATTTCTTTGCTCTGCCAACTGACAGGTGGGACCCAGAAACCAGGTGACAATTTAACCAGTCAACAAAGTGCCACGTCGACTATGTGGCCGGTCAGTAGGGTGCAATACGGTGCTCTACGATGAGCTAGTGATCGTATAATCACCGCAAAACTATATATAGTGACCGTAAAGAGCGTATTGTTACATACGTTGACCGCCAGTGTATTTTTCTCGTTTCAAATTAAGCCATATTAACCGGAAAGGACGCAGTATGGACTAGTACTAGTACTGCTTTGATGTGTCCCGTCAACTCGCCGAACGAGGAGAAGCTTGCTTACTACGCCTCTCCCTCGCCCACGCGCGCAGTGGTTCACAGGATGAGGAGAGGGTTTTGACTACAGCGCCCTCTCCCTCTCCCTCACCCTCGTGGTGGACGTGCAGCAGTTCAATCGGTGTCAGATTGCCAGAAGCATAATGTGTACTGTAGTATCATCATTGTTGGACCTTCCGAAGAGGCGAAGAGCCAAGTGCAAGGTTCACACGAGTACGAACTGTTGAACCTCCCGAAGAGGCAAAGAGCCAAGCGCAAGGTTTTATAGGAGTTGTCGTCCTAGTAGGAGCGTACTACAACTATAGCGAACGATGCTACTGTATGATGCCGCCACGTCACGTATATCCAAAGTTGTGCCACCTTTTTTTCTCAAAGAGCGTGTTGGAGCCCGTGCAACAACCACACAAGTTGCACGTACACATAACACATTTACTAGTAATAAATTCTAAAGGACAAATGCCAGTATGCCACACAAGTTCATCTCCAATTCATGTGATAAATTTGTGCACGACTAGTCTACATATATTCACAGCGCTACCGTTCACAATTTACCGTACTCCACTTACACGTTATAGATGGGCTACATGTCCTCCTCCAGGTTCCAGTCCCAGGTGTTCTTCATGGATGGCACGATCCATAGCGGTGGGCAACGGGAATCATTGTCGCAGCTTTCTAGTCCGGTTCCACACGATGGAGACTCATCCAAGCTGAAGCGGCATAAATCAGGGATAGCGTGTCCCAGCATGTCGTTCATCCGGCGGTGCGCACTGAAGACACAACCATGCTTCATGAACGGCAGGCCTTCCGTGTCGTGCACGGAAGGTGGCATCCGCTTCACAATGGGGTAGCTGTCCCCAATGAAAAGCGAGTACTCTCCAAGAGTGTTCCTCGGCACCCACGTAGCATCACGGGGGTCGAACTCGGCGCCGTTCATCTGGTACACGCGGCATCTCAGATCTGGACACATGGTGACGTACATAGTCAAGGTCCATGCATAATAATGTTGTGCTCAAATATGGCGGTCAGTAATACTGTGCAGCAAATAGTACTACTCCGGTATAGAGGAAGTAAAATAACCGGCTTATTATATATAGCCACTCTTGGCTACATGGATGAGATAGTAAGACATGGAAAAACAAAAATGGTGGCAGCTAGTGGGTTCAAGTCTTCAAGGGCCTAGCTAGCTATACGCGTCCTCCAAGGTAAAAAGTACTCCTACTAGTACGTAAGTAGAGTACTAGTACAACAATGAAAGAGAAGGCGAGAGGGTTAAAAATGGAATACCTGGGTAGATGGTGACGGTCCGATCGTGGTAGATTGTGTGACCATGTTGCACATCAGTGGTACCATGGGTAACGACTGCTAAGATAGTTGATCCCAATATGCCAAAGTCAGCTACAAGGTTCCAGGTTAGACCGAATCGCGGATGCAAATGCACATCCAGGATCGGCGATCTTATTTTGATCGCGGGATGACTGGTCCCTGCAAAATAATGGAGTACCGTTAGGGATGCAAATGATGGTTTGTGCATTCCGTTTGTAATCTCCCGTACCGTAGGATGGCAACCAGATGAAACAAGTCCCCTGGCTTGTCACCGCGAAGATGCGGCCTAGATGGCGCACGGCGTCTTCGAACGTGTAGGGGTACAAATCTGCCGCCGCCAACATGCGCCAGCCTCTGCCGTTACTGCCTCTTGCATTGATGGCAATCCTTATGTCGAACACCGCGATGAGATAGTAATCGTCGTAGCCGCGTCGCTTTGTCGGCGGGTCCGCAATTGCTATCTTCTTCAATCTCATGTAGGCATCATCATACGTATTCAAGCCCAGCCAGTCCGGAAGGCCGATCCCAATGGTGGAGAAGGGGTCTACCGGAACGGCCGCACTGCTGTGGATGTTGTGCAAAATGATGGTGGTATCCGGCCGAGGTATGCAAGCCAATCTTCGTTGGCACCGACCCAGACCTATATATAAGACGGTGGGCAGCGGAGAAATTACGGGATGGAAATGGAATAACTAAGTACTACATGATCAAACTCCATTACTGACCTGCTCATCGGACAAAATCCGACTACCTCTCAACGTCGGCAACTCTAGCGGAGTCAACGTGCAACCATGGCCAGGGAGCGGTGGACTGTTCGAAGGATTGTCCCATAGAAGAACCTTCTCCTCGAGGACGCATGGAAGACCAACAAGCATGGCCTTTTCCCAAGCCATTTTAAGCACCGTCTTGAAATAGTTGGTGCAGGAAGCACCGAGTCTTGCGGCGGTGAGGACGTCGGAGCGGCGTGCGATTTCTCCCAGAGGATCGTCGTCCAAGGTCTCCCAGCCCCGACGAGGAGGAGAACCGCCTGGCGAATCCATGGGAGCAGCGACGAACTGCCTTCTCGTCGGGGGGAGGAGAACTGGCGAGGAGGAGATAAGAGCGTAGTAACCGCAGGGCCTCGTCCCTTCCAACTGTAGATCGTTCCTTCCAACTATAGCGAAGGGGTGAGGCTATTATTTACTACTAGTACTAGCATTATGGGACGTTATGGGATTGCATTATACTGTAAATAATAGCACTAGTAAGAAATTTTTGGCTCTAGGTAGTAGTTTTTGGCGTGGATTAAGAAATTTTGGGTATGTTTTTGCTATTTTTTGTACACGCCAACTAGTGTCAAAAAACGTCTTACATTATGTGACGGAGGAGTACGTACTCATACTGTAGCAGTACTAGTACTACTTTCTCAACTAGTAGTGCGAGGGTACTACTAGTGCTATGTACTGTACTTCTAGTACAGTGCACCAGTTTTGAACTCTTGAATCTCAGGGCCAAGGAGCTACAGTTGGAAGTGGATGGTACTACTATTCTCTAGAACCATCGTTGTACTATCAATGCAGGGAAAGTACACCTGCGTAGTGGCCTAGTGGGTACTCTCGGTGCTCTATTCAGCCGCTCCTCTCATGTAGCTGGCCTACTCAGCCGCTCCTCCCACGCACACACTAGCAGCCTGTTTATCAGCGACGGTTACTGCAGGGCAGAACATTTGAGTTATTTGATACAGCGAGACAAGGATTTTCGCTTCCATTTGTGGAGGTGTAATGGATCTCGTCGAACTTTGTTAGTAGTTCCTTCTTTATGAATGAGATGAAGCAAAGCTTTTGCCTCCGTTTAAAAAAACACGTCAAGAGGAATTTCTTTTATAGTAGAGCCGATAATGAAGTGAAGTCCATGCGTGCAACGCCACAAGCTACAGAGTAGTAGTAGAGTACTTTACGTACAGAGCCATATTGCACAGTTCCCAATGCCCCGCCAGGCTTTTCCGGCTCCTCGGGCTTAATTGGGAGGCGCTAGTTTAAATATACTACTAGCTGATGAGGAAGCTGCAAGCGAGGTGCGGCTAGGGCGAGCACGCGAGCCACGAGATGCTGGGAAGGAAAACCCGTTCACGTGGCTAGGCTATCCAGTGCACCCAGATTGTGGTGCCGCACATACGTTTGACTTCAAAACTCAATCTACCCGTGTAAAATATTGGCTCGCAGCGAAGTTACTATTTAAAAAAAAGGCCGCCGTGCGTTCGGCCGGGATCGAACCCACAAAACGAGGTATACACTCCCGCGACCACTAGTAGTACTCGTAGTACAACACAACCTAGAATCACCTTTTGTCGCTAGTAGTACATTGTGTTGAAAATATGCCCTAGAGGCAATAATAAATGGTTATTATTATATTTCTTTGTTCATGATAATTGTCTATTGTTCATGCTATAATTGTGTTATCCGGAAATCGTAATACATGTGTGAACACATAGACCACAACGTGTCCCTAGTAAGCCTCTAGTTGACTAGCTCGTTGATCAACAGATAGTCATGGTTTCCTGACTATGGGCATTGGATGTCATTGATAACGGGATCACATCATTAGGACAATGATGTGATGGACAAGACCCAATCCTAAGCATAGCATAAAAGATCGTGTAGTTTCGTTTGCTAGAGCTTTTCCAATGTCAAGTATCTTTTCCTTAGACCATGAGATCGTGCAACTCCCGGATACCGTAGGAGTGCTTTGGGTGTGCCAAACGTCACAACGTAACTGGGTGACTATAAAGGTGCACTACGGGTATCTCCGAAAGTGTCTGTTGGGTTGGCACGGATCGAGACTGGGATTTGTCACTCCGTGTGACGGAGAGGTATCTCTGGGCCCACTCGGTAATGCATCATCATAATGAGCTCAATGTGACTAAGGCGTTAGTCACGGGATCATGCATTGCGGTACGAGTAAAGAGACTTGCCGGTAACGAGATTGAACAAGGTATTGGGATACCGACGATCGAATCTCGGGCAAGTAACATACCGATTGACAAAGGGAATTGTATACGGGATTGATTGAATCCTCGACATCGTGGTTCATCCGATGAGATCATCGTGGAACATGTGGGAGCCAACATGGGTATCCAGATCCCGCTGTTGGTTATTGACCGGAGAGGCGTCTCGGTCATGTCTGCATGTCTCCCGAACCCGTAGGGTCTACACACTTAAGGTTCGGTGACGCTAGGGTTGTAGAGATATGAGTATGCGGAAACCCGAAAGTTGTTCGGAGTCCCGGATGAGATTCCGGACGTCACGAGGAGTTCCGGAATGGTCCGGAGGTGAAGAATTATATATAGGAAGTCCAGTTTCGGCCACCGGGAAAGTTTCGGGGGTTATCGGTATTGTACCGGGACCACCGGAAGGGTCCCGGGGGTCCACCGGGTGGGGCCACCTGTCCCGGAGGGCCCCATGGGCTGAAGTGGGAAGGGAACCAGCCCATAGTGGGCTGGGGCGCCCCCCATGGGCCTCCCCCTGCGCCTAGGGTTGGAAACCCTAGGGTGGGGGGGGCGCCCCACTTGACTTGGGGGGTAAGTTACCCCCCTGGCCGCCCCCCCCCTCCAGATGGGTTCTGGCCGGCGCCCCCCCTCCCAGGGGGCCTATATAAAGGGGGGAGGGAGGGCAGTAGTATTACAGCCTTGGGCGCCTCCCTCCTCCACTGCTACACCTCTCCCTCTCGCAGAAGCTCGGCGAAGCCCTGCCGAGACCCGCTACATCCACCACCACGCCGTCGTGCTGCTGGATCTTCATCAACCTCTCCTTCCCCTTGCTGGATCAAGAAGGACGAGACGTCGCTGCACCTTACGTGTGTTGAATGCGGAGGTGCCGTCCGTTCGGCACTCGGTCATCGGTGATTTGAATCACGGCGAGTACGACTCCGTCATCCACGTTCATTGGAACGCTTCCGCTCGCGATCTAGAAGGGTATGTAGATGCACTCCTTTCCCCTCATTGCTAGTATACTCCATAGATGGATCTTGGTGAGCGTAGGAAAATTTTAAAATTATGCTACGATTCCCTACAGTGGCATCATGAGCCAGGCCTATGCGTAGTTACTATGCACGAGTAGAACACAAAGCAGTTGTGGGCGTTGATGTTGCCAATTCTTCTTGCCGCTACTAGTCGTATCTTGTTTCAGCGGTATTGTAGGATGAAGCGGCCCGGACCGACCTTACACGTACGCTTACGTGAGACAGGTTCCACCGACTGACATGCACTAGTTGCATAAGGTGGCTAGCTGGTGTCTGTCTCTCCTACTTTAGTCGGAACGGATTCGATGAAAAGGGTCCTTATGAAGGTTAAATAGAAATTGGCAAATCGCGTTGTGGTTTTACGTAGGTAAGAAACGTTCTTGCTAGAAACCTATACAAGCCACGTAAAAACTTGCAACAACAATTAGAGGACGTCTAACTTGTTTTTGCAGCAAGTGCTATGTGATGTGATACGGCCAGAAGATGTGATGAATGATATATGTGATGTATGAGATTGATCATATTCTTGTAATAGGAATCACGACTTGCATGTCGATGAGTATGACAACCGGCAGGAGCCATAGGAGTTGTCTTTATTATTTTGTATGACCTGCGTGTCATTGAATAACGCCATGTAAATTACTTTACTTTGTTGCTAAACGCGTTAGCCATAGAAGTAGAAGTAATCGTTGGCGTGACGACTTCATGAAGACACAATGATGGAGATCATGGTGTCATGCCGGTGACGAAGATGATCATGGTGCCCCGAAGATGGAGATCAAAGGAGCATAATGATATTGGCCATATCATGTCACTATTTGATTGCATGTGATGTTTATCATGTTTTGCATCTTATTTGCTTAGAACGACGGTAGTAAGTAAGATGATCCCTTATGATAATTTCAAGAAAAGTGTTCCCCCTAACTGTGCACCGTTGCGAAGGTTCGTTGTTTCGAAGCACCACGTGATGATCGGGTGTGATAGATTCTAACGTTCGAATACAACGGGTGTTGACGAGCCTAGCATGTACAGACATGGCCTCGGAACACACGCAATACACTTAGGTTGACTTGACGAGCCTAGCATGTACAGACATGGCCTCGGAACACGGAGGACCGAAAGGTCGAGCATGAGTCGTATAGAAGATACGATCAACATGGAGATGTTCACCGATCTTGACTAGTCCGTCTCACGTGATGATCGGACACGGCCTAGTTAACTCGGATCATGTTTCACTTAGATGACTAGAGGGATGTCTATCTGAGTGGGAGTTCATTGAGTAATTTGATTAGATGAACTTAATTATCATGAACTTAGTCTAAAATCTTTACACTATGTCTTGTAGATCAAATGGCCCACGTTGTCCTCAATTTCAACGCGTTCCTAGAGAAAACCAAGCTGAAAGATGATGGCAGCAACTATACGGACTGGGTCCGGAACCTGAGGATCATCCTCATAGCAGCCAAGAAAGATTATGTCCTAGAAGCACCGCTAGGTGAAGCACCAATCCCAGAGAACCAAGACGTTATGAACGCTTGGCAGCAGCGTGCTGATGATTACTCCCTCGTTCAGTGCGGCATGCTTTACAGCTTAGAACCGGGTCTCCAAAAGCGTTTTGAGAAACATGGAGCATATGAGATGTTCGAGGAGCTGAAAATGGTTTTCCAAGCTCATGCCCGGGTCGAGAGATATGAAGTCTCCGACAAGTTCTTCAGCTGTAAAATGGAGGAGAATAGTTCTGTTAGTGAGCACATACTCAGAATGTCTGGGTTGCACAACCGCTTGTCTCAGCTGGGAGTTAATCTCCCGGATGATGCGGTCATTGACAGAATCCTTCAGTCGCTTCCACCAAGCTACAAGAGCTTTGTGATGAACTTCAATATGCAGGGGATGGAAAAGACCATTCCCGAGGTATATTCAATGCTGAAATCAGCGGAGGTGGAGATCAGAAAAGAACATCAAGTGTTGATGGTGAATAAAACCACTAAGTTCAAGAAGGGCAAGGGTAAGAAGAACTTCAAGAAGGACGGCAAGGGAGTTGCCGCGCCCGGTAAGCCAGTTACTGGGAAGAAGTCAAAGAATGGACCCAAGCCTGAAACTGAGTGCTTTTATTGCAAGGGAAGTGGTCACTGGAAGCGGAACTGCCCCAAATACTTAGCGGACAAGAAGGCCGGCAACGCCAAAGGTATATGTGATATACATGTAATTGATGTGTACCTTACCAGTACTCGTAGTAGCTCCTGGGTATTTGATACCGGTGCGGTTGCTCATATTTGTAACTCAAAACAGGAACTACGGAATAAACGGAGACTGGCGAAGGACGAGGTGACGATGCGCGTCGGGAATGGTTCCAAGGTCGATGTGATCGCCGTCGGCACGCTACCTCTGCATCTACCTACGGGATTAGTTTTAAACCTCAATAATTGTTATTTAGTGCCAGCTTTGAGCATGAACATTGTATCTGGATCTCGTTTAATTCGAGATGGCTACTCATTTAAATCCGAGAATAATGGTTGTTCTATTTATATGAGAGATATGTTTTATGGTCATGCCCCGCTGGTTAATGGTTTATTCTTGATGAATCTCGAACGTGATGTTACACATATTCATAGTGTGAATACCAAAAGATGTAAAGTTGATAACGATAGTCCCACATACTTGTGGCACTGCCGCCTTGGTCACATTGGTGTCAAGCGCATGAAGAAGCTCCATGCAGATGGACTTTTGGAGTCTCTTGATTACGAATCATTTGACACGTGCGAACCATGCCTCATGGGTAAGATGACCAAGACTCCGTTCTCCGGAACAATGGAGCGAGCAACCAACTTATTGGAAATCATACATACCGATGTGTGCGGTCCAATGAGTGTTGAGGCTCGCGGAGGATATCGTTATGTTCTCACTCTCACTGATGACTTAAGTAGATATGGGTATGTCTACCTAATGAAACACAAGTCTGAAACCTTTGAAAAGTTCAAGGAATTTCAGAGTGAGGTTGAGAATCAACGTGACAGGAAAATAAATTCTTACGATCAGATCGTGGTGGAGAATATTTAAGTCACGAGTTTGGTACACACTTAAGGAAATGTGGAATAGTTTCACAACTCACGCCGCCTGGAACACCTCAGAGAAACGGTGTGTCCGAACGTCGTAATCGCACTCTATTGGATATGGTGCGATCTATGATGTCTCTTACCGATTTACCGCTCTCATTTTGGGGCTATGCTTTAGAGACTGCCGCATTCACTTTAAATAGGGCTCCGTCGAAATCCGTTGAGACGACACCGTATGAATTATGGTTTGGGAAGAAACCTAAGCTGTCGTTTCTAAAAGTTTGGGGATGCGATGCTTATGTCAAGAAACTTCAACCTGAAAAGCTCGAACCCAAGTCGGAGAAATGCGTCTTCATAGGATACCCTAAGGAAACTATTGGGTATACCTTCTACCTCAGATCCGAAGGCAAGATCTTCGTTGCCAAGAACGGGTCCTTTCTGGAGAAGGAGTTTCTCTCGAAAGAATTGAGTGGGAGGAAAGTGGAACTTGATGAGGTGATAGTCACCCCTTCCGAACCGGAAAGTAGCGCAGCGCGGGAAAATGTTCCTGTGGTGCCTGCACCGACTGGGGAGGAAGTTAATGATGATGATCATGAAGCTTCGGATCAAGTTACTACTGAACTTCGTAGGTCCACAAGGACACGTTCCGCACCAGAGTGGTACGGCAACCCTGTCCTGGAAATCATGTTGTTAGACAACGGTGAACCTTCGAACTATGAAGAAGCGATGGCGGGCCCGGATTCCGACAAATGGCTAGAAGCCATGAAATCCGAGATAGGATCCATGTATGAAAACGAAGTATGGACTTTGACTGACTTGCCCGATGATCGGCGAGCCATAGAAAACAAATGGATCTTTAAGAAGAAGACAGACGCGGATGGTAATGTGACCATCTATAAGGCTCGACTTGTCGCTAAGGGTTATCGACAAGTTCAAGGGGTTGACTACGATGAGACTTTCTCACCCGTAGCGAAGCTGAAGTCCGTCCGAATCATGTTAGCAATTGCCGCATACTATGATTATGAGATATGGCAAATGGACGTCAAAACGGCATTCCTTAATGGCTTCCTTAAGGAAGAGTTGTATATGATGCAGCCGGAAGGTTTTGTCGATCCTAAGAATGCTAACAAAGTATGCAAGCTCCAGCGCTCAATCTATGGGCTGGTGCAAGCATCTCGGAGTTGGAACATTCGCTTTGATGAGATGATCAAAGCGTTTGGGTTTACACAGACTTATGGAGAAGCCTGTGTTTACAAGAAAGTGAGTGGGAGCTCTGTAGCATTTCTCTTATTATATGTGGATGACATATTATTGATGGGAAATGATATAGAATTCTTGGAAAGTATAAAGGCCTATTTGAATAAGTGTTTTTCAATGAAGGACCTTGGAGAAGCTGCTTATATATTAGGCATCAAGATCTATAGAGATAGATCAAGACGCCTCATTGGTCTTTCACAGAGTACATACCTTGACAAGATATTGAAGAAGTTCAATATGGATCAGTCCAAGAAGGGGTTCTTGCCTGTATTGCAAGGTGTGCAATTGAGCACGGCTCAATGCCCGACCACGGCAGAAGATAGAGAAAAGATGAGTGTCATCCCCTATGCCTCGGCCATAGGGTCTATTATGTATGCCATGCTATGTACCAGACCTGATGTAAACCTTGCCGTAAGTTTGGTAGGAAGGTACCAAAGTAATCCCGGCATGGAACACTGGACAGCGGTCAAGAATATCCTGAAGTACCTGAAGAGGACTAATGACATGTTTCTCGTTTATGGAGGTGATGAAGAGCTCGTCGTAAAAGGTTACGTCGACGCTAGCTTCGACACAGATCTGGATGACTCGAAGTCACAAACCGGATACGTGTATATTTTGAATGGAGGAGCAGTAGCTGGTGCAGTTGCAAGCAAAGCGTCGTTGCGGGATCTACATGTGAAGCGGAGTACATGGCAGCCTCGGAGGCAGCACAGGAAGCAGTCTGGATGAAGGAGTTCATTACCGACCTAGGGGTGATTCCCAATGCGTCGGGCCCGATGACTGTCTTCTGTGACAACATTGGAGCTATTGCCCTTGCAAAGGAGCCCAGGTTTCACAGGAAGACCAGGCATATCAAGCGTCGCTTCAACTCCATTCGTGAAAGTGTTCAAAATGGAGACATAGATATTTGTAAAGTACATACGGACCTGAATGTAGCAGATCCGTTGACTAAACCTCTCCCTAGAGCAAAACATGATCAGCACCAGGACGCAATGGGTGTTCGATTCATCACAATGTAACTAGATTATTGACTCTAGTGCAAGTGGGAGACTGTTGGAAATATGCCCTAGAGGCAATAATAAATGGTTATTATTATATTTCTTTGTTCATGATAATTGTCTATTGTTCATGCTATAATTGTGTTATCCGGAAATCGTAATACATGTGTGAATACATAGACCACAACGTGTCCCTAGTAAGCCTCTAGTTGACTAGCTCGTTGATCAACAGATAGTCATGGTTTCCTGACTATGGGCATTGGATGTCATTGATAACGGGATCACATCATTAGGACAATGATGTGATGGACAAGACCCAATCCTAAGCATAGCATAAAAGATCGTGTAGTTTCGTTTGCTAGAGCTTTTTCAATGTCAAGTATCTTTTCCTTAGACCATGCGATCGTGCAACTCCCAGACACCGTAGGAGTGCTTTGGGTGTGCCAAACGTCACAACGTAACTGGGTGACTATAAAGGTGCACTACGGGTATCTCCGAAAGTGTCTCTTGGGTTGGCATGGATCGAGACTGGGATTTGTCACTCCGTGTGACGGAGAGGTATCTCTGGGCCCACTCGGTAATGCATCATCATAATGAGCTCAATGTGACTAAGGCATTAGTCACGGGATCATGCATTGCGGTACGAGTAAAGAGACTTGCCGGTAACGAGATTGAACAAGGTATTGGGATACCGACGATCGAATCTCGGGCAAGTAACATACCGATTGACAAAGGGAATTGTATACGGGATTGATTGAATCCTCGACATCATGGTTCATCCGATGAGATCATCGTGGAACATGTGGGAGCCAACATGGGTATCCAGATCCCGCTGTTGGTTATTGACCGGAGACGCGTCTCGGTCATGTCTGCATGTCTCCCGAACCCGTAGGGTCTACACACTTAAGGTTCGGTGACGCTAGGGTTGTAGAGATATGAGTATGCGGAAACCCGAAAGTTGTTCGGAGTCCCGGATGAGATCCCGGACGTCACGAGGAGTTCCGGAATGGTACGGAGGTTAAGAATTATATATAGGAAGTCCAGTTTCGGCCATCGGGAAAGTTTCGGGGGTTATCGGTATTGTACCGGGACCACCGAAAGGGTCCCGGGGGTCCACCGGGTGGGGCCACCTGTCCCGGAGGGCCCCATGGGCTGAAGTGGGAAGGGAACCAGCCCATAGTGGGCTGGGGCGCCCCCCATGGGCCTCCCCCCTGCGCCTAGGGTTGGAAACCCTAGGGTGGGGGCGCCCCACTTGACTTGGGGGGTAAGTTACCCCCCTGGCCGCCGCCCCCCCCCTCCAGATGGGTTCTGGCCGGCCCCCCCCCCTCCCAGGGGGCCTATATAAAGGGGGGAGGGAGGGCAGTAGTATTACAGCCTTGGGCGCCTCCCTCCTCCCCTGCTACACCTCTCCCTCTCGCAGAAGCTCGGCGAAGCCCTGCCGAGACCCGCTACATCCACCACCACGCCGTCGTGCTGCTGGATCTCCATCAACCTCTCCTTCCCCTTGCTGGATCAAGAAGGAGGAGACGTCGCTACAACGTACGTGTGTTGAACGCGGAGGTGCCGTCCGTTCGGCACTCGGTCATCGGTGATTTGAATCACGGCGAGTACGACTCCGTCATCCACGTTCATTGGAACGCTTCCGCTCGCGATCTACAAGGGTATGTAGATGCACTCCTTTCCCCTCGTTGCTAGTATACTCCATAGATGGATCTTGGTGAGCGTAGGAAAATTTTAAAATTATGCTACGATTCCCAACACATTGTTCCTTACAAGAAACCCCTAATAATGCAAGAAACCACTAATAATACCAAGAAACTACTACCACTTGCACACGTGGCAGACTTAAGATAAGACTACCTTATCAACCATTGTACATGCTCTTACCAACCAGCCCTACCAAGAAACGACTACTCTACAAAGTGCCGTTATAGGCACGTTTCAACCAATGGCCCTGTTTGGATACATTTGTTGTCAATCTAACCCTGCCATCCAAACACCACTTTGGTTAGAGTTAGTTCAGGGTTAGAATCTAACTTCTGACTTAGAGTATACAAACAGGGCTCATGTCGCCCATTAAGTCAACACCTTCTATTCGATCGGGCGGTATGACTTGTGGGACCTACATGTCAGTCTGCACAAAAATCCCCCAGTGACCTCCTACCTCCGGCCCGTCCACCTAGTCATCCTCGGCCATGGGACGCAGCTACCGTCACCGGCAGAAGGCAAGGTCAAAACCGCCGGCGGTGCAGAGCCCATCTTGCGGCAGCCCGGATACCAACTCCGTCCAGCGCTCACTGCCGCTAGCTAGCCAAGATAACTCCGTCCAACTGCTTGTCTGCAAGGTTTGCTAGCTAGATTGGCACAGCGGCGCGGCGGCTTGCTCGCGCGCGCCGCGCTAAGGCCAGCCATCTGGCTCGAGCGAATGCCAGCGCGGTGGCTTGCTCGCTCGTGAGTCACGCTCGGGCCAGCCTGCCAACCCGTGCGGAGGCCAGCGCGGCATCCGGCCCGTCCGGCGGAGCGGCGTCATCACCGACGCCACCGATGAACACGCGTCGGTACTGTTTGAGGTAATGTTTAGGAAAAAAATGATTTGAGGGGAAATAACAGGATAGAAGGTCGGATGTGGGTCCCTCGTGTCAACAGTCAAACAAAATGTGTTGGTTTAAGCTGCCTCATCAGCACGGACGTGTGGGCTAACCCTGTCATAAATGGGTTTAAACTAACCTAATCGGTAGGTAGTAGTTTTTGGCGTGGATTAAGAAATTTTGGGTATGTTTTTGCTATTTTTTGTACAATGGATTCTTCCTAGGGCTGGTTGAAAGTGGTAGTTTTTTGTTAAATATTCTACATATTGTAAGTAGGAGTGAAAGTTAAGCTTTGGAACCCAATAAGCAAGGCTAGTTACATAGTGCATATGTGTACATGATTGAAAGTAAATATCAACCATGAGTGACTAATATCTTGATGGAAAACTCGAAACTATGGAATACTAGGGAAAAAAATTGCATGGTTGGAAATACTAGCAATGTTCATGTGTGTTGCAACGAATCATAATTAGAATAATACTTATTCACAAACTTGATACAAAACACTCTAATTTTGATATACCTATATCACTAGAGATATATTATGTTTCAATTAGAATATATTCCTTGGGCTGTTTTGGTGAGGTCAGGGAAGGATGTGGTTGGTTTTAAGATACTAATTATGGGTCTTTCTGCAAATTGGTAGACAAGTGGGATGTTTGTGAGAAAAGGCAACAACTTACCTCACAGTCGTTAGATGTACATCTAATGGTCACAAACGACGGATGGCAGACACACCATCCTCACCAACTTAGTCTTCTGTAGGAGTACTAGCAAGGTCCGTGCATTGCACGGAACATGAAGATGCATTTTTTATAAAAACACTCGTTGTGATTGACCCATGCGGGAGTAATCCCATGTGTAAAAACTAATGATATCTCGAGAAATAGGAGATAAGGTGAAGAGGAGTGGGGCGTGGTGGTGATTGGTGGTCGGACTGAGTGGAGGCATGGGGATTGACGACGCCGGCAGCGGCCACCGGGCCAGTTTGTTCCAGAGGCTTCCTTTCTTAATTGCTCAACAATGAGGTTGTTGGAGATAAAGATGAACGAGGGAAGGCCTTGTCTGCAAATGTGGAGAGGGGTGCGGGTATCTTTTAGTTTAATTTCCATCAGTCAGATATAGATCAGACGGTCTATATTGCAAGATGGCACGCGTACCATCATCACCAACTCGGTTTTTTATAAGAGAAGAAATATAAGTATGGAGATACAAATGTATTATCGATACTTGTTTCCGTAAACTAGCATCTACATTCTATTCAATGCCTCAGCATGTGAGGCCTTAGCACAATGACTGCTCGACTGTGTAAAACAAAGGTTTCCCCGTCGCGATAAGGAGGGGGTGACGGCGACGCGCTTTTTGGCTTGCTCTAGTCCTAGTAGTCATACTAGGTGGTCTAAGCATGTGTAGATTTATTCTTTTTCACGTCTCGTGTTCGCCGTACTGCCACGACTGTTGATGAATAGACGGTAAGTTATTCATGGGAAAACCCTTGTTGAGCGTGTTTGCGAGAGAGAGAGAGAGAGAGTGTGTGTGTGTGTGTGTGTGTGATATGTCTAGAGACTGAGGCAATGATAATAGATTCTTTGTGTCTATGTGTGTGGAGGATAGAGAGAGACATGTACATGGGGCTTTGTGTTGTATAACGTGGAGACACATATACATAATTAGAGAGTGAGTGTGCGAGATACACATGCGGACATGGGGAGAGATGAGGATCCAGATTAATGGGTGTTTGTGCGTGTCTGTGTGTGTTTGTGCGCGCGTTTGTGTGTGAGAGGGAGTGTGTGTATGTGGATTAGAGAGACCACTAATGATGTAAACCCAGTATAAGGGAAGGGGGAATGGTGTGACATGTGTAGTAGCGGGATAGCATGGGTGCGGGCGGGGGGAGCAGACTATTTGGAAGAGACATCGATTGTGTGTGGGAGAGGGGTGTGAGAGCAAGAGAGAGAGAGAGAGAGCTAGCGACGGAGAGAGAGAGAGAGGAAGAGAGGGGGCGATAGAGGGGGTGTTTGTGTCCATAAATGGCGTATAGATAGGGAGACAATGTTGATGTTGTTTGAAATTGGCCTATGTACGGAGACGCAAGGGAAGCGAGTCATCGTGTGTGCGATAGGGACTTCATGAGAGATCTAAAATAGTTGGTGTAGAGAACAATGTGCGAGATCGAGAACGATGATACATTAGGGAGCTATGGAAAGAGTCAGACATATATGTATACAGGGAGGAGCTAGGGCGGGTCCGCATGTGGGAGAGATAGAAAGAGGAGAGTGGTGCACAAGGAGACAAAGTGTGCTTGTTTTGCAGTGGTGGTGGTGTGTGAGGTGAGTGTGCGAGAACCACATAACTAGGGAGATAGACGTTTGGGGGCGACGTTTTGTGTGTATGGGAAAGATACACTCTACATAGTGCGTGTGCTTGGGAAAGAGAGATGTCGGGAGACCTAGCTAGAGAGTGGGGGAAGAGATGTGTGCATGCCCAAGAGACAAAATGATAGAGACCTATATTGGGGTCCGGACTTTAGAAGAGAGAGGGGTGTTAATGTGCTCGTGTGTTGGTGTTTGGGGGAGAGAACGACTTCTCTGTGTGTGGGGGGCGACGAGGGGGGGGTTGGCTTCAGATAAAGAGCGAGGTGTCTATATTTGAGGGACTTTAGCAAAATTGAGATATACATGGTCAATAGTGTGTGCACTCAAGGTTGATCAATTTGTTTCACAGTTTGGACTATGATATAACGATACTTTGAACATGTGTGATATACTTTGATGTACCAGAATTACAAACCTAAGATTGGAATTTTGGAATTCGACTCCATCATTAGCTTTTGTAATTCATTTAAACGGAGGTACATTTTTAAGCCGGGATTTCGTGATTTCAAATTCATATATCAAACCTAGAGATATACACATACGGGCATGTTCAAACTTTATAATCATCCACTTTATTCATACACATACACATTTTTGCTTTTGTCATCATATTAAGGATAAACACATTTGGAATTTCATTTGAATTGGACCATATGATAGTATTTGCTTGTAGTAGCTCAATGATCCATATTTGAATTGAATGGACAATCTAAGTTTCGAGTTGGAGGCATTGATTTTCAAAACTTGCACTTTTTTTGCGTGCAAAACAAACAAATTCTCGGCCATGATATCATAGTCGGCCGTACAAGAGCAAAATATAATTTCAGGCACCAAAAGCTTTCAAACTTCCCGCTCACATCGAAATATCTCGCGCCCGAAAGTTTAGCCCTGCGATATTCCTGTTTTACCCCTGCCACATGAACGGAAAAGGGCTGCTTTGGTAACTCCATTGTTTTCCCCTCTTTGCCCCCAACATTCTTCCCCAGAGCCCCTCCCCTTCCCCTCCCCGACCCCGCCCCCCCAACCACGGCAAGCCGCCGAATCTAGTCCTCCGCCGCAGCGGTGGACCTCACACCCCGACGGATCTACCTTCCGCACCTTGGAACCCCCAACTGCCAACTCACCACTTCACCGGAGCCGCTTCAGCGACTGGCTTGTACACCGCTCCAGATCTCCTTGACCGCCATCATGGTCCACCGCACCGGATCTGCTTAACCGGCGCCCTCGTCCACCACAGTGTAGGCCCTTCACTGACTCCCTCGTCCGTCCCTTCGCTGGCCCTTCATACAAGCCCTCGTCCGCCGCAACAGATCCGCCTCACCGAAAACACTGTACAACGCACCCGCCGAAGCCTTCGTCCACTGCACCGGACCCGCTCCACGAACGCCATATTCAACTCCACCGGCCCTGCTTTACCGACGCCGCAGCCTCATCAGGTTATTTCGATCTGTACTCCTTCAGTTTTTGTCTTTATCGTGCAACTGTTCACTTACCACAGATGAGCTTTCTTGTATGTCGACAGGCGCCGCAACCATAGCACCGGAGCCGCTTCAGCGACACCGACGGCCGGCCCAAACTCAACCGCAACACGAGCACCATCGACGATCCTTAGCTATCAAGTATGCCAACGATACCCATACGCCGCCGAGAATTAGGTACTATTATCCAACGGCCGGCGCCTACGTTCACTTTCTTAGCATAAGCACCGCACCTTTGAATTTCTTCAGGGCATCATTCGGTTTTTCATGAGACACGTTATTCTGCTTGCACCTGTAGGGCCTCATACGTCTCCAACGTATCTATAATTTTTGATTGTTCCATGCTATATTATATTCTGTTTTGGACATTATTGGGCTTTGTTATACACGTTTATATTATTTTTGGGACTAACCTATTAACTGGAGGCCCAGCCCAGAATTACTGTTTTTTGCCTATTTCAGAGTTTTGCAGAAAAAGAATATCAAACGGAGTCCAAACGGAATGAAACCTTCGGGAACGTGATTTTTGGAACGAACGTAATCCACAGGACTTGGACCCTACGTCAAGACATCAACCAGGAAGGCACGAGGTAGGGGGGCGCGCCCTCCACCCTCGTGGGCCCCATGTTGCTCCACCGACGTACTTCTTCCTCCTATATATACCTACGTACCCCAAACTACCAGATACGGAGCCAAAAACCTAATTCCACCGCCGCAACCTTATGTACCCGTGAGATCCCATCTTGGGGCCTTTTCCGGAGCTCCGCCGGAGGGGGCATCGATCACGGAGGGCTTCTACATCAATACCATAGCCTCTACGATGATGTGTGAGTAGTTTACCTCAGACCTTCGGGTCCATGGTTATTAGCTAGATGGCTTCTTCTCTCTTTTTGGATCTCAATACAATGTTCTCCCCCTCTCTTGTGGAGATCTATTCGATGTAGTCTTCTTTTGCGGTTTGTTTGTTCAGATCGATGAATTGTGGGTTTATGATCAAGTTTATCTATGAACAATATTTGAATCTTTTCTGAATTCTTTTATGTATGATTGGTTATCTTTGCAAAGTCTCTTCGAATTATCAGTTTGGTTTGGCCTACTAGATTGATCTTTCTTGCAATGGGAGAAGTGCTTAGCTTTGGGTTCAATCTTGCGGTGTCCTTTCCCAGTGACAGTAGGGGCAGCAAGGCACGTATTGTATTGTTGCCATCGAGGATAACAAGATGGGGTTTATATCATATTGCATGAGTTTATCCCTCTACATCATGTCATCTTGCTTAAAGTGTTACTCTGTGCTTATGAACTTAATACTCTAGATGCATGCTGGATAGCGGTCGATGTGTGGAGTAATAGTAGTAGATGCAGGCAGGAGTCGGTCTACTTGTCTCGGACGTGATGCCTATATACATGATCATACCTAGATATTCTCATAACTATGCTCAATTCTGTCAATTGCTCAACAATAATTTGTTCACCCACCGTAATACTTATGCTCTCGAGAGAAGCCACTAGTGAAACCTATGGCCCCTGGGTCTATCTTCCATCATATTAATCTTCCAACACTTACCTATTTTTATTGCCTTTTATTTTACTTTGCATCTTTATTATAATAATACCAAAAATATTATCTTATCATATCTACCAGATCTCACTCTCGTAAGTGACCGTGAACGGATTGACAACCCCTTTATTGCGTTGGTTGCGAGGATTTATTTGTTTGTGTAGGTGAGAGGGACTCGTGCGTGGCCTCCTAATGGATTGATACCTTGGTTCTCAAAAACGGAGGGAAATGCTTACGCTACTTTACTGCATCACCCTTTCCTCTTCAAGGGAAAACCAATGCAGTGCTCAAGAGGTAGCAAGAAGGATTTCTGGCGCCGTTGCCGGGGAGTCTACGCAAAAGTCAACATACCAAGTACCCATCACAAACCCTTATCTCCCGCATTACATTATTTTCCATTTGCCTCTCATTTTCCTCTCCCCCACTTCACCCTTGCCGTTTTATTCGCCCTCTCTTTTCCGTTCGCCTCTTTTTCGCTTGCTTCTTGTTTGCTCGTGTGTTGGATTGCTTGCTTGTCATGATGGCTCAAGATAATACTAAATCGTGTGACTTTACCAATACCAACAACAATGATTTTCTTAGCACTCCGATTGCTCCTCTTACCGATACTGAATCTAGTGAAATTAATGCTGCTTTGTTGAATTTTGTCATGAAAGATCAATTCGCCGGCCTTCCTAGTGAAGATGCCGCTACCCATCTAAATAGCTTCGTTGATTTGTGTGATATGCAAAAGAAGAAAGATGTGGACAATGATATTGTTAAATTGAAGCTATTTCCTTTTTCGCTTAGAGATCATGCTAAAGCTTGGTTTTCGTCTTTGCCTAAAAATAGTATTCATTCTTGGAATAAGTGCAAAGATGCTTTTATCTCTAAGTATTTTCCTCCCGCTAAGATCATCTCTCTTAGAAACGACATCATGAATTTTAAGCAACTTGACCATGAACATGTTGCACAAGCTTGGGAGAGGATGAAACTAATGATACGTAATTTCCCTACTCATGGTTTGAATTTGTGGATGATTATACAAAAAAATTTATGCCGGATTGAATTTTGCTTCTAGAAATCTTTTAGATTCGGCCGCGGGAGGCACTTTTATGGAAATCACTTTAGGAGAAGCTACTAAACTCCTAGATCATATCATGGTTAATTATTCTCAATAGCACACTGAAAGATCTACTAATAAGAAAGTGCATGCGATAGAAGAAATTAATGTTTTGAGTGGAAAGATGGATGAACTTATGAAATTATTTGCTAATAAAAGTGTTTCCTCTGATCCTAATGATATGCCTTTGTCTACTTTGATTGAGAATAATAATGAATCTATGGATGTGAATTTTGTTGGTAGGAATAATTTTGGTAACAACGCATATAGAGGAAACTTTAATCCTAGGCTGTATCCTAGTAATTCCTCTAATAATTATGGTAATTCCTACAACAATTCTTATGGAAATTTTAATAAGATGCCCTCTGAATTTGAGACTAGTGCTAAGGAGTTTATGAATTCGCAAAAGAATTTCAATGCTTTGCTTGAAGAAAAATTGCTTAAAGTTGATGAATTGGCTAGGAACGTTGATAGAATTTCTCTTGATGTTGATTCTTTAAAACTTAGATCTATTCCACCTAAGCATGATATCAATGAGTCTCTCAAAGCCATGAGAATTTCCATTGATGAGTGCAAAGAAAGAACCGCTAGGATGCGTGCTAAGAAAGATTGTTTTGTGAAAGCGTGTTCTTCTAGTTATGAAAATAAAGATGAAGATCTAAAAGTTATTGATGTGTCCCCTATTAAATCTTTGTTTTGCAATATGAATCTTGATAATGATGGGACTGAAGATGATCCACCTTTACCTAGAAGGCGTTCCAAAAATTCTGAGTTTTTAGATCTTGATGCAAAAATTGTTAAAAGTGGGATTGAGGAGATCAAAACTCTATATATTAATGAACCCACTATTTTGGATTTCAAGGAATTTAATTATGATAATTGCTCTTTGATAGATTGTATTTCCTTGTTGCAATCCGTGCTAAATTCTCCACATGCTTATAGCCAAAATAAAGCTTTTACTAAACATATCGTTGATGCTTTGATGCAATCTTATGAAGAAAAACTTGAGTTGGAAGTTTCTATCCCTAGAAAACTTTATGATGAGTGGGAACCTACTATTAATATTAAAATTAAAGATCATGAATGATATGCTTTGTGTGATTTGGGTGCTAGTGTTTCCACGATTCCAAAGACTTTGTGTGATTTGCTAGGTTTCCGTGATTTTGATGATTGCTCTCTAAACTTGCACCTTGCGGATTCCACCATTAAGAAACCTATGGGAAGAATTAATGATGTTCTTATTATTGCAAATAGGAATTATGTGCCCGTAGATTTTATTGTTCTTGATATAGATTGCAATCCTTCATGTCCTATTATTCTTGGTAGACCTTTCCTTAGAATGATTGGTGCAATTATTGATTTGAAGGAAGGGAATATTAGATTCCAATTTCCGTTAAGGAAAGGCATGGAACACTTCCCTAGAAAGAAAATAAAATTACCTCATGAATCTATTATGAGAGCCACTTATGGATTGCCTACCAAAGATGGCAATACCTAGATCTATCCTTGCTATTATGCCTAGCTAGGGGCGTTAAACGATAGCGCATGTTGGGAGGAAACCCAATTTTATTTTTAGTTTTTTGCTTTTTGCTTCTGTTGAGGAATAAATATGTGATCTAGCCTCTGGTTAGATGTTCTTTATGTTTTAATTAGTGTTTGTGCCAAGTTAAACCTATAGGATCTTCTTGGATGATAGTTATTTTATCTTGCTGAAAATTCCAGAAACTTTCTGTTCACGAAAATAATTGTTAAAAATCACCAGAACGTGATAAAATATTGATTACAATTGCTGCTGATCAATAAACAAATTATCTATGTCTTCCTATTTTGTCTAAATTGTTGGAGTTCCAGAAGTTTGTGTTAGTTACAGATTACTAAAGACTGTTCTGTTTTTGACAGATTCTGTTTTTCATGTGTTGTTTGCTTATTTTGATGAATCTATGGCTAGTAAAATAGTTTATAAACCATAGAGAAGTTGGAATACAGTAGGTTTAACACCAATATAAATAAAGAATGACTTCATTACAGTACCTTGAAGTGGTGTTTTGTTTTCTTTTGCTAACGGAGCTCACGAGATTTTCTGTCAAGTTTTGTGTTGTGAAGTTTTCAAGTTTTGGGTGAAAGATTTGATGGATTATGGAACAAGGAGTGGCAAGAGCCTAAGCTTGGGGATGCCCATGGCACCCCAAGATAATCTACCTAAAAGCCAAAGCTTGGGGATGCCCCGGAAGGCATCCCCTCTTTCGTCTACTTCCATCGGTAACTTTACTTGGGGCTATATTTTTATTCACCACATGATATGTATTTTGCTTGGAGCGTATTGTATTATTTGAGTCTTTGTTCTTATTTTACCACAATCATCCTTGCTGAACACACCTTTTAAGAGAGACACACATGATTCGGAAATTGTTAGAATACTCTATGTGCTTCACTTATATCTTTTGAGTTATATAGTTTTGCTCTAGTACTTCACTTATATCTTTTGAGTTATATAGTTTTGCTCTAGTACTACACTTATATCTTTTAGAGCACGGCGGTAAATTTGTTTTATAGAAACTATTGTTCTCTCATGCTTCACTTATATCTTTTTGAGAGTCCTATAAAATAGCATGGAAATTTGCTTTAACTAAATATCATGAGAAATTTGATACTAGATAATTGTTTTGAGATATAAAGGTGGTAATATCATAGTTGTGCTAGTTGAGTAATTCTGGAATTGAAAAATACTTGTGTTGGAGTTTGTGATTCCCGTAGCATGCACGTATGGTGAACCGTTATGTAACGAAGTTGGAGCATGAGGTATTTATTGATTGTCATCCTTTGTGTGGCAGTCGGGATCGCGCGATGGTTAACTCCTACCAACCCTTCCCCTAGGAGCATGCGTAGTAGTACTTTGCTTCGAGGGCTAATAAATTTTTGCAATAAGTATATGAGTTCTTCATGACTAATGTGAGTCCATGGATTATACGCACACTTACCTTTCCGCAATTTTCTAGCCTCTTCGGTACCGTGCATTGCCCTTTCTCACCTTGAGAGTTGGTGCAAACTTCGCCGGTGCATCCAAACCCCGTTATATGATATGCTCTATCACACATAAACCTCCTTATATCTTCCTCAAAACAGCCACCATACCTACCTATTATGGCATTTCCATAGCCATTCCGAGATATATTGCCATGCAACTTTCCATCGTTTCGTTTATCATGACACGTTCCATCATTGTCATATTGCTTTGCATGATCATGTAGTTGACATTGTATTTGTGGCAAAGCCACCAGTCATAATTCTTTCATACATGTCGCTCTTGATTCACTGCATATCCCGGTACACCGCCGGAGGCATCCACATAGAGTCATATTTTGTTCTAAGTATTGAGTTGTAATTCATGAGTTGTAAGTAAATAAAAGTGTGATGATCATCATTATTAGAGCATTGTCCCAAGTGAGGAAAGGATGATGGAGACTATGATTCCTCCACAAGTCGGGATGAGACTCCGGACTAAAAAAAGAGGCCATAAAAAAAGGCCCAAATAAAAAATGAGAGAAAAAGAGAGAAGGGACAATGTTACTATCCTTTTACCACACTTGTGCTTCAAAGTAGCACCGTGATCTTCATAATAGAGAGTCTCTTATTTTTTCACTTTCATATACTAGTGGGAAATTTCATTATAGCACTTGGCTTGTATATTCCAATGATGGGCTTCCTCAAAATGCCCGAGGTCTTCGTGAGCAAGCAAGTTGGATGCACACCCACTTAGTTTCTTTTTGAGCTTTCATACACTTATAGCTCTAGTGCATCCGTTGCATGGCAATCCCTACTCCTTGCATTAACATAAATTGATGGGCATCTCCATAGCCCGTTGATTAGCCTCGTTGATGTGAGACTTTCTCCTTTTTTGTCTTCCCACATAACCCCTACCATTATACCTTATTCCACCATAGTGCTATATCCATGGCTTGCGCTCATCTATTGCGTAAGAATTGAAAAGGATGAACGCGTTAAAAAGTATGAACCAATTGCTTGGCTAAAACGGGGGTTGTACATGATATGAATATTTTGTGTGGGGAAGATGGAGCATAGCCAGACTATATGATTTTGTAGGGATAACTTGCTTTGGCTATGTTATTTTGATAAGACATAATTGCTTGGTTAGCATGCTTGAAGTATTATTGTTTTTATGTCAACATTAAACTCTTATCCTGAATCATATTAAAACTGAACATTCATGCCACAATAAGAAGAATTACATTGAAAATATGCTAAGTAGCATTCCACATCAAAAATTCTGTTTTTATCATTTACCTACTCGAGGACGAGCAAGAATTAAGCTTGGGGATGCTTGATACGTCTCCAACGTATCTATAAGTTTTGATTGTTCCATGCTATATTATATTCTGTTTGGACATTATTGGGCTTTATTATACACTTTTATATTATTTTTGGGACTAACCTATTAACCGGAGGCCCGGCCCAGAATTGTTGTTTTTTGCCTATTTCAGAGTTTCACAGAAAAAGAATATCAAACGGAGTCCAAACGGAATGAAACCTTCGAGAACGTGATTTTTGGAACGAACGTGGCCCAGAGGACTTGGACCCTACGTCAAGACATCAACCAGGAAGGCACGAGGTAGGGGGGCGCGCCTACCCCCCTGGGCGCACCCTCCACCCTCATGGGCCCCACATTGCTCCACCGACATACTTCTTCCTCCTATATATACCTACGTACCCCCAAACTACCAGATACAGAGCCAAAAACCTAATTCCACCGCCACAACCTTCTGTACCCGTCAGAAGCCATCTTGGGGCCTTTTCCGGAGCTCCGCTGGAGGGGGCATCGATCACGGAGGGCTTCTACATCAACACCATAGCCTCTCTGATGATGTGTGAGTAGTTTACCTCAGACCTTCGGGTCCATAGTTATTAGCTAGATGGCTTCTTCTCTCTTTTTGGATCTCAATACAATGTTCTCCCCCTCTCTTGTGGAGATCTATTCGATGTAATCTTATTTTGCGGTGTGTTTGTTGAGACCGATGAGTTGTGGGTTTATGATCAAGTTTATCTATGAACAATGTTTGAATCTTCTCTAAATTCTTTTATGTATGATTGGTTATCTTTGCAAGTCTCTTTGAATTATCAGTTTGGTTTGGCCTACTAGATTGATCTTTCTTGCAATGGGAGAAGTGCTTAGCTTTGGGTTCAATCTTGCGGTGTCCTTTCCCAGTGACAGTAGGGGCAGCAAGGCATGTATTGTATTGTTGCCATCGAGGATAACAAGATGGGGTTTATATCATATTGCATGAGTTTATCCCTCTACATCATGTCATCTTGCTTAAAGCATTACTCTGTTCTTATGAACTTAATACTCTAGATGCATGCTGGATAGCGGTCGATGTGTGGAGTAATAGTAGTAGATGCAGGCAGGAGTCGGTCTACTTGTCTCGGACGTGATGCCTATATACATGATCATACCTAGATATTCTCATAACTATGCTCAGTTCTGTCAATTGCCCAACAGTAATTTGTTCACCCACCGTAATACTTATGCTCTCGAGAGAAGCCACTAGTGAAACCTATGGCCCCCGGGTCTATCTTCCATCATATTAATCTTCCAACACTTAGCTATTTTATTGCCTTTTATTTTACTTTGCATCTTTATTATAAAAATACCAAAAATATTATCTTATCATATCTACCAGATCTCACTCTCGTAAGTGACCGTGAAGGGATTGACAACCCCTTTATTGCGTTGGTTGCGAGGATTTATTTGTTTGTGTAGGTGCGAGGGACTCGTGCGTGGCCTCCTACTGGATTGATACCTTGGTTCTCAAAAACTGAGGGAAATACTTACGCTACTTTACTGCATCACCCTTTGCTCTTCAAGGGAAAACCAACGCAGTGCTCAAGAGGTAGCAGGGCCATACTTCTGGCAGTGAACATGTTACATGTGCTAAATTACATACCAGTGCACATATAGTTAATATGCTTTAGTTTTGTCCTAAGTATTACTGTACTTCCTAGATATCACTGCCTATTGTTTTACTTCTTGCATGCTATATTTATGATAATGGTGTTGTTCTGATGCACCTGTTGGTTCCATCAGACTGCTTCATGTTCTCTATGCTTAATTACACATCAGCAAACTAGCATGTGGTTCCGTTGGTTTTTGTTTGTTTTACCCTACATTTTCTGATGCTAGCTATTACATCACTGCTACGAGCCTCTGTTCATTACTTTTTGTGTGTTCTTGCTCTTCCCAAGTTGCATGACTAATTTGATGCTTCTATTAATTATGGAGCTGCCAACCTCATCAAGCAAAATATTTGTTCTTTTGGGGCTGGCACCTCGAACAAGCATAAAAATAGAGGGAAGCAGATATATTGTCGTGTATGCACACACCCTTCTTTCATTAGTTTAGATGAACCATTGATGATCAATTAGAACCAGTGCATGCGACTAAAATTAATTTTACGTAAATAGAGGGTGCAGAATAAACTACAACAAGTAGATTTGCAACCACGGGATGCTGACGATATCTTCAAAGAACATTGCAACAGCAGCGAGGCTTCACAGCAACATATGGTAAGCCAGTGTGTTTTAGTACATGTGAAATGTAATGCGTGTGGGCTGCTTTCTTGGCTTGTGCCCTCAACCTGTAATCCTACAAAATAACAAATAGTTCGGTTGTCTGCTTTGTTGTATTGCTTGATTCGAATGCTTGTTTGTTACTTGTTACGTTATACCTGAGTTGGCCAATATGTCAGCAGTGCCTATTGTACTATCGTAAAGAAATGCATGCCTAGTTCATTTGAGTCCTTAACTTTTCCTCTGAACTTCATCACAGGACTGTCTTCGTAGTTTATATGAGGCCACACTGTTAAGTGCTTTCTCAGATTATTTCAACTGCTTAGATGCCTTGGCAACTTAAATATAGTGGTGGTACACTCCCTTTCAACTAGGGATGTCAACTGGGTCCCGTTTAATCCCGATTAAAGTCCACTAGTGGTATGATAGTTCAAAAGAGTTTTTGTTTTTTGAGGAAAATGAACCAGGGAGCTAGCAAAAACTAACTAGATGGGACAGGCGGATGTTGTTTATTTGCCACTTACATTCCTAGTTTCATCTTACCATTTTAATTTCTTTTCGGCTGATGCTGCTTCGAACCATTTAAATATAGATTGCCATGCTCGGCAATAATTCGTATGTCATTTACCATGTAAGCTTACTGCCTGGATCATGCGTAACTATCTCTTACTTATGTCCAGCGGAAACCTTTCAGGATGCCGTTCACACTAGGACACAATGTACAACCCCAGAATATATTTGTGGAAGCAGTGCGCCATCCATGTTACCAGATGGTAGCAGTTCAGAGGCAACACCGCCGGAGAGCAGTCTGAGCACAGATATTATAGTTCCTGAGGCTCTACTAGAGGCAGAAAGAGATGGTGTGGCTGCCATGAATGAGGTAATCTCGATCTTGAAGCTGGAAATTATGCAATTAGCTGCACGCATTATGCAAGCAACCCAAGAATTGGAGGAAGTAAGAATGTTGCATTTGAAGACGGAGGAGGTCCTGCTGCTTCTGCTATCTGAAGCCAGGGGTAATCCCAGTTCTTCTTTAGATAGCAGTTGAAATTGTCATTAGATTATTGTACTTGCATGTTGTGTCATGTCTTTGAATGGATTATGTTGTAAGACCCCCTATGTTGTCCATGTGTTGTAATGATCCGAATTTTTTAGGCGAGGTAATCCTCAGTACTTGTATGATTGACATAAGGTGAACTGTTTTTCGTGTGAGCATATTGTATTGGATGAAATAACTGTTTGACTCAAAGTGTATCCAACCTACTGAATTCGAAGATCATGGCATTTCTAAATCATAATCATATATAAAGGTGGAATAAATCTTTGTTGTGGTTTTGAAGAAATAAATAACAAAACATAGAATTATTTGTGGATATTCGTAATCGAATAAAAATTGGATTTGGATTTAGTTGCCAGGGCCCAGGGCAAACGTGAATGCTAATTCTCCCAAGTTTTGAACGAAGCGGCTAAACACCCACTATCATTTGTGGGCTGCCCGAAGCAAGTGTTTGCGAGATGGAAATTATTGTCTACACCTGACACTTGACATCCTTATCGACCGGATTTACACTGTTGTCGATAGGGGTAGACTAGTAACTTCAATCAGACGTGACATGACGGCCTCTGAGCCCATTCAGACACGGTGGGCGCCAAACATGGGCGGCAAAACACATTTGATTCAAGCTCGTCCGAAAGACATGTGTCTCTCCCTCCATTTCCCCATTCATCCACGGTGGGCGGCAAAACAAACTCTCCTCGTCCGAAATCGATGTAGGCTAATATTTTAAATAGGGGCAGGTGTGTAACTTCCCTCAGACATGACACAACCGCCCTACCTGTCAGCCCCGTTCATACACCGTGGGCGCCAACCGTGGGCGGCAAAACACCCTCTCCTCGCCCGAAATCGTTACCGGCAAATATTTGGCAGATGCGAGATTACCGTCCTATCTCCAACCGACGTGATGTCCAAAATTTTAAACGGGGGATAAGTTCGTAACTTTGCCACATTTCAGACAAGCGCGTCCCAAAGTTTGAGATCGCCCCCCTCCCGCTCAATTTCCCCATTCATACACCATCGGCGCCACGACAACCTCCCCACTGCGGCCAGCCTCCTCCGTCCGCCACCCCATCCTCCACCTTGCCGGAGCCGCTACCCCTACCCCGTCGTCCACTGCAAGAGATGGACGTCTCTCATCCACGGCACCAGACCAGGATCCTTTCATCGCGTCGTCTCACTTCATCGGCGCCGTCGTCCACTTTGCCGTTGCTGCTCCTACGACCGCCTCGTCCACGGCAACAGGATTTATCCCCCAACCCGGCCGTCTGCCATCTAAAGTCTTCTTCCCCACCGCCGACAGCCATCGCACCCGCAGCACCCTCAACGTATCAGCAGGGGCCTACACGGCGTCGCAAAAGAGGTGGTACTCTTCCATATGTGCTTAAGTTATTGATCTCACCTGGAAAATAGATCTTAAATTGTTTACTGTACTTTTCTTGTCCGTACCAAATCGTAGTGGCTAGTTGAATGCAAACATTGGTTGCGAAGTAGCTTTGTCCGGTTTGCACCTTCAGATCCGCCATGTCATGGTCACTATACTCGTAAAGCTTATGGTTTCCCCCCTTTATATTCACTACCATCATTGTAGGTGCTTCACTGCTTCGTGTCGTGCTAGCACTGCTCCTCAAGACCTCAACCCATCAAGCGAAACAACATGCCACTCATAATTCCAAAGCTTACGTATTGAAATACGAATCTGATATGATGCTCATATTACTAAAACAGAGAACGTTTAATTGGTCACCTAATGTTCCTATATTCATTTCGAAAAGCATGTGCGCCACCCACTGGTCCAGCTAGTTCCACTTTCCTGACTTTACTCTTGATGCTTAGGGTTTTCCCCTTGTATCTACTCTACTATGATTTGCGTAGGTGCTTTCTGTCATACTAGCATTACTCCACCCTTCAAGCTAAACAACACAACACTCAAAATTCGAAAGCTTAGTTGTTCTAATATGATTGTGATATGATACTGATATTAGTTAACAGACACATTTAATTGGTTAGCTGAAGGTCCCACTTGAGTTTCCAAATGCATGTCGCGACATATAGAGAGACAGCAGAATTGCATTTCTTTGTCACTTGTTGACTGTACTTTCTTGTCCATACCAAATCTTAGTTATTATTTCAAAGCAAATATCGGTTGCTAACTACCCTTTGCGCGGTTTGCAGCTTCAGATCTGCCATCCCACTGCCACGGTCAACACTATACTCATCATGCTTACGGTTTCCCCATTTTATGATGACCACGATCAGCCTACGTGGTTCGTGTCGTAATAGCACTGCTCCACCCATCGAGCTAAACAAGCTTAGTTGTACAAATTCAAATCTGATATTATGCTGATATTAGTAAAACTGAGAGATGTTTAACTTGTCAGCTAAATGTTCCTACTTTAGTTTCGAAATGCATGTGAGCCACATATGGAGAGACCGGAAGGAATAGTATTTCTCTGTGCGCTTTGGTTCATCATGGGTGGCCAACCGACATTGTATATAAAGACTTGTAATATCTTCAATCTGCTTGCTCTTCTACTCTTCTTTAAGATGATCCTCTTCTCTTGCGGTCGACTGATCAGGTCGAGTTATTCTCCCTTAGTATATTTTGAATCTGTCAGGTCAGGTCGACTTGTTCTTCTTTACTATATGTTGAAGCTGTCATCTGCGAAGTATATCACTTCTGGAGCTCTCATATTTTGAGTGGTAGGCCACATTATATTAATGCACACACCAAATTATAGCATGCATGGCACCTCTTAGAAGAATTGCAGAGATAGCACAAAGGGGTTTACAGGGAGGAAGTATTGGATTAGAATCACTTCTGCATTACAAAGATAATCTCACTTGTTTTTTATGTTTTCATGCATGTCAGGTATTGAAAATTATCAAAATGAATATGAGAATGGGCGCACGAGAGGAATATTGCGGAACAATCCACTGGCTAACTGAAAGTGCAACTATCCCTGGGTGGTTTTGGTAATTCCTAACAACATATAGCTCATTGAGCTAATGCTATTCCAAGATGAATATTTCAGGAAAGCTCAATGGTTGGCATGGCATGGATTAGAAAGTGGACCCTTCAAAATGCTAAGGACAAAAGATTGGCTCAAGCTCAAAGCACAAGACTCTACATTTTCTATTTTAGTGATCCAAGATCACATTGAGTCTATAGGAAAAGCCAATACTATTAAGAAGGGATGAGGTGTTGCTTAATGAGGTTCTTGCTCAAAGTGCTTAGTGATATGCTCCAAAACCCTCCACTACTTTCTCACATCCACATATGTCCCAAACCAAAAGTCCAACTCGGCCCCACCGATTCTTTCTATCTGGAGCCACCGAGTTCAGTTGACATAGCCACTGCCAGAAACCCTAGTCTATTCAGTCTCACCAATAGGGATCTTGGTCTCACCGAGATGGGATTGTAATCTCTCTGTTTCCCTTCGTAACGTTTCGGTCAAACCGAGATGAGCAATCGGTCCCATCGAGATTGCAATGCAAACACTCTGTTTCCTTTTCGTAACGTTTTGGTCCAACCGAGATGAGCGAGTCGGTCCCACCGAGTTTGCCTGACCAACTCTCTGTTAGTCTATTACCAAAATCGGTCTCACCGAGTTTGTGTAATCGGTCTCACCGAGATTACGTTATGCCCTAACCCTAATGATATCGGTCCCACCGAGTTGACGTGTTGGTCCCACCGAAACACCTAATGGTCACATTATGAACCAAATCGGTCTGACCGAGATCTCTGAATCGGTCCCACCAAGTTTGGTGATTTGTGTGTAACGGTTAGATTTTGTGTGGAGGCTATATATACCCCTCCACCCACTCTTCATTCGTGGAGAGAGCCATCAGAACATGCCTACACTTCCAACGCATATTTTCTGAGAGAGAACCACCTACACTTGTGTTGAGGTCAAGATATTCCATTCCAACCACATAAATCTTGATCTCTAGCCTTCCCCAAGTTGCTTTCCACTCAAATCTTCTTTCCACCAAATCCAAATCCTATGAGAGAGAGTTGAGTGTTGGGGAGACTATCATTTGAAGCACAAGAGCAAGGAGTTCATCATCAACACACCATTTGTTACTTCTTGGAGAGTGGTGTCTCCTAGATTGGCTACGTGTCACTTGGGAGCCTCCATCAAGATTGTGGAGTTGAACCAAGGAGTTTGTAAGGGCAAGGAGATCGCCTACTTCGTGAAGATCTACCCTAGTGAGGCAAGTCCTTCGTGGGCGACGGCCATGGTGGGATAGACAAGGTTGCTTCTTCGTGGACCCTTCGTGGGTGGAGCCCTCCGTGGACTCGCTCAACTGTTACCCTTCGTGGGTTGAAGTCTCCATCAACGTGGATGTACGATAGCACCACCTATCGGAACCACGGATAAAAAATCTCCGTATCAACATTGCGTTTCCTCCCTTTACCTTCATATGCAATTGTTTTACATTCCGCTGCTATACTCTTAGAATTGCATGTGTAGGTTGATTGCTTGACTTGTGCTAAGTTGCTAAAATCTGCCAAGAACTAAAATTGGGAAAAGGCTAGATTTTTATTTGGTCAAGTAGTCTAATCACCCCCCCTCTAGACATACTTTCGATCCTACAAGTGGCATCAGAGCTTTGGTCTCCATTTGCTTTGATTTCCATAGCTTTTGGTGGTCATAGCCTTGGTTTCACAACCTAGGAGAGTATGGCGTCTAGCGAGGGAAATTACCACCGTAGAGGTCCTTACTTTGATGGTACAAATTTTGCTAGTTGAAAGCATAAGATGAAAATGCATATTCTTGGACATAACCCCGCCGTTTGGGCTATTGTGTGTATTGGCTTGCAAGGTGAATTCTTTGATGGGAGAGAACCAAACCGTGAAGCTACCGCAGAAGAGTTGAAGATGCTACAATACAATGCTCAAGCTTGTGATATTCTCTTCAACGGATTGTGCCCCGAAGAATTCAACAAAATCAGCCGTCTTGAGAATGCAAAGGAAATTTGGGATACTTTGATTGATATGCACGAAGGTACCGACTCCGTCAAGGAATCCAAATTGGATGTGCTTCAAAGTCAACTTGACAAGTTCAAAATGAAGGATGGTGAAGGTGTTGCTGAAATGTACTCTAGGCTTGCTCTCATCACAAATGAGATTGTCGGCTTAGGAAGTGAAGAGATGACCGACAAATTCATCATCAAGAAGATCCTAAGAGCCTTGGATGGAAAATATGATACCGTGTGCACATTGATCCAAATGATGCCCAATTACAAAGATCTCAAGCCAACGGAAGTCATTGGAAGAATTGTTGCTCATGAGATGTCACTCAAGGATAAGGAAGAGCTTCACAACAAGTCAAGTGGTGCTTACAAAGCCTCGTGTGATACTCCGACATCATCAAGTGAGAAGCAAACCTTCAATGAAGAATTGAGCCTAATGGTAAAGAATTTCAACAAGTTCTACAAGAGTAGAAGCAAGGAAAGGAGTTCCAAGTCAAGGTCCTACAATGACAAAAGATCTTCTAGTCGTGAGCGTAATTGCTACAATTGTGGAAGACCCGGACACTTCTCCAATGAGTGTACGGCCCCCTACAAAAGAAGAGAAGATTCTCCCAAAAGAAGAAGTAGAAGAGAAGAATCACCACCAAGAGAAAGGAGGAGTAGAGATGATCGTTACGAACGAAAACCCTCTCGGAGAAGCAAGGACTCGGAAAGGAAGGAAAAGTCATCAAGGAGCTACACAAAAAGAAGACATCAAGCTCATGTTGGTGAATGGGTATCCAGCTCCGACTCCGACAACCACTCCAAAAGAAGTTATCACTCCGACTCCGAATATACTCAAGATGAAGGTGTTGCCGATCTAGCACTTGTGTCAACCAACTCCTATGACATATTTGACTCACCAAATGAAGGAATTGGAAGATGCTTCATGGCCAAAGGTCCAAAGGTAACACATCCCGAGTATGTTGATTTCAATAGTGATGAAGATGATTTGCTAGGTGATGATGATTTACTTGTTGACACTCTAGTGATGAAGACTATGATGAAACGTCAATTAATCATGTTAATCAAGATAAAACGAATGATGATGATAAGAAGGAGATTGAGCCTCTAACTAAAGAACTAAACACTCTTAAGTTAGCTCATGAAACCATCTTGGAAGATCATCGAGAACTTTTAAAGACTCATGATAAGCTACGCTTTGAAAAGCTCAACCTTGAGCAAGAGCATGAGTTTTTAAAGGCAATCAATGATGATCTTCGCAAGAAAAGTTCTTCTTACATTGCCAAGCGTTTACTCTTGTCTACTTACATGCCACAAGTTAAATCTAGCAACAAGAACAAGAAAGATTCTTCATCTAGTAGTAACAACAATCATGCTAAATCCAATGTTGTTGCTTCTAGTAGTTCTCTTGATTCCACTAATAATTCTCTTAGCCAAGTTACACTTGAGCAATAAAATAGCTTATTGAAGGGAATTATAGAGAAAGGTGTTTACAAGAGCCTTGCCGGAAGTAAGCAATTTGAGGAAATTGTACGCAAGCAAGGAAGACACCGGAAGAATCAAGGTGTTGGTTTTGAACGAAAGTTCAATGCCAATGGAGTTGAGTGGGAAGAAGATCAATACCCCAAGACGAAGTTTGTTCCTCAACAAGAGAAGTATGATCCTACTTCTTTCAAAGGGACACAAGCTCAAGATGATCTTCCACCACAAGACCACAAGCAAAAAAGGCAAGGATAAGCTTCAAGAGGAAATTGATGCATTTGAAGAAGCACCTAAGGCCTTGGTCAAGTGGGTTCCCAAGACTACATCAAGTTCTACTTCATCAAGTACGACTACAACTCGAAGGATTCCCATCAAGATGGTGTGGATCCCGAAGAAGAAGAACTAGAAAGTTCTTGAGGGTGACTCCGCCAACATACTTCACTCTTATCATTTTGGCGAGAATAAGTGCAAACAACTTCCATATCTTGCACTGGTTCAAGGAGTCACAAACCCTCTTGTTGGTAAGACAAGGGACAAGGTAACCTAATGCTTTCATGGACATCATCTTCTGTATGCATCACTCTATGTCTATGGATATCCTTGTTTGTTCCTTGTGGGACTAACCCGTGTAGGTATTGAAAGTGCAACTCACTCCAAAGGATTGCTCCGAATGATCTACATCAACATCGAGCATCTACATCTTCAACACCTACATGAAGTCATCATCGACAAAACCCAAGGTTAGTTCATCCCTCTTAGGGGGGGATATCACATCTAGGGGGAGCTTTACTCTAATCGATTGAGCTAAAGCAACTCTAATGGTGTGAACACAACAATGCTTTATGTAAAAGTGGTAACCCCACTTGTGCTTAAACAATGAGTATGACCTATGATCAAATGTTCTCATTTGACTCCTATGTCAATATACTCATATATAGATGACCTAGTCATCGCCAAATTGCTTGATAGATGCTAGAGTGTTTGTGCATGCTTTGTCACATATTTCATTTGCCATTTTAATTGTGTGAGCATGTTGAATGCATATTTTACTCATTCCAGGACATCCATTTGTTGCTTTGATTGTTTGTCTTTTTCTCTATTGCCAAATGGATGGACAAGACTGCCTAAGAACTCCCTCTGGCTATCTATGCTTTCCTCGTCTCAAACTCTATTCACGCTACATCACAAAGTTTTATCAAGTCAGATTCGAACCACTCTGTGTGAGGAGCACTCGGAGTTCCCGATTCGTCATAGACTTAAACCTCCAAAACCTCTTTGTGCATCTCGGTCTGACCGATTCATCCTTTTCGGTCCTACCGAGATCACTAAGTTGATCTAGGGTTTTTCAATCTCGGTGCAACCGATTAGAACCATTCGGTCACACCGAGTTGCAGTAACTGCTTGCAGTTTTTGCATCTCGGTGCCACCGAGTAGTTCCACTCGGTCACACCGACAGGGTCAGGTTATATATACCGACGGGCCAAATTTTGGAAATTTTTCCGAACCTCCTCGCCCGCGCATAACCTGCTCTACCTCTTTGGGTCTCCGGATCATCCTCTCGTCGCCAGTGACCTCCGCCTCTGGTCTCCGCCGCCGTCAACGGCAATCTGCCCCGCCGTTGCCGCCGTAGCAAGTTCGCCGCCGAACTAGGGTACGAACTTGAACTTTGTGCTAATCCTTAACTCTGATTCTTAGCACATTGCTTTGCCATGATTCTTGCCACGATTGAAATCATCCTGTCCAGCGAAAACGTCCCGTAGATTAGTTTTGATTTGAAAATTTAGGGTTAGGTCTCCGCCGAATTCATCTCGGACCGACCGAGTTGTAGAAATCGGTCTCACCGATTTGGGTTAGGCCAGAGCACATGCGTTTTCGGTCTGACCGAAAATTTCAAATCAGTGTGACCGAGTTCGATTCTTTGTGAACCCCTAGCAGTCTCGGTACCATCGAACTGTGACTCGGTCTGACCGAGTTCACTAGTTTAGGTTCCAAAAGCTGCTTCGGTATCACCGAGTTTACAAATCGGTAGATCCGAAATGCTTTCTATGAAGAACTAAAACTAAGTTTTTTAGTCATCTATTTTGCAAAACTCCTGTACTTTGTGATGCTCAACTACTCTACCTCATCTATAACCTATTCACAGGGTCTGCTGTCAGAGTATTTGCAGAGATGTCTGATCAAAGTGATAGTCAGAACAGGTATGAGCAACAGGTGCAGATGAGTGAGGGTTCAGATCCCTCTAGCAGCTATGATGAGGGCAGCAGGAGCACACCAAGCAACCTGCCAAAGGCTGCTACCAGGACAAGGAAGAAGAGAACTTCTGATTCTGAGGATGAAGACTATGTGGCTGTTGAAGATGAAGCCACTTCAAAGAAAAAAGTGTTGAACAAAGAGTATGGCACAGCTGCTGCAACAAAGCCTGGTCTGAAAACAAAGGCTCCAGCAAGAAGACAGCCCATGTCTAAGCCAAGAAAAGTTGCCACAGGTGAAACCATGCATTTCACCATTGAATCTAAAGAAGAAGTAGCTGGTGAGGGTAAGAAGAAGAAGAGGGCCAGAACCACTACTGCCAGAGTTCTTGGCAAGCCCTCTATGAGGATTGATTCTGAAGAAGAAGAAGAAGAGCAAGAGGAGGCTACACCAGCACCCAAAGCTCAAAAGCTTATGGGGGATGCAATCAAATCAGGGGCTGCTCCATCTAAGCCCAAACCTGCTCCCAAGGCTGCTGCTCCAGCTCTAGCTACTTCATCTGAAGCCTTCGTCCTTGGAGTCATCTCAACACCTCCTACTGAAGATCAAGCCTGAGAGTCATTTAGCACTATGCATTTTTGAACTTTTTGGTAGCTTGTTGCCAAAGGAGGAGAAAAATGTATAGATCACAGGCTTCGAGAGAGAGTGTTGCTTTTTTATCTCTCTTGCTATTTTGGTTGAAAACTTTATTGTGTGCTTGTGTGAGATACTACTTTATGTCCTTATGAGATACTTGGTTGATCATGTGTTTGATCATATGCTACCCTTAATGCTTGTTGGATGATACTATCTTTCATATCCTCTTATGATCATTCATTTTGCTTGGTGATGAGTGCATGTGTTTTAATTTCTATCATTTTGAGCGCTCCACCAAGATGTATGTGACATGGAAGAGTAACCCATGATCCTAATCGATTGTGCATTTGCATTCAAAAGCAAATTTCAAATAATGCACAAATTTAGGGGGAGCTCTTGCTTATCACATACTTCTCAAAGCGACAATTTTTTTTAATCTTATTTATCATTTGTCGAAGCTTTCATCTATATGTTGTCATCAATTACCAAAAAGGGGGAGATTAAAAGTGCAACTATCCATGGGTGGTTTTGGTAATTCCTAACAACATATAGCTCATTGAGCTAATGCTATTCCAAGATGAATATTTCAGGAAAGCTCAATGGTTGGCATGGCATGGATTAGAAAGTGGACCCTTCAAAATGCTAAGGACAAAAGATTGGCTCAAGCTCAAAGCACAAGACTCTACATTTTCTATTTTAGTGATCCAAGATCACATTGAGTCTATAGGAAAAGCCAATACTATTAAGAAGGGATGAGGTGTTGCTTAATGAGGTTCTTGCTCAAAGTGCTTAGTGATATGCTCCAAAACCCTCCACTACTTTCTCACATCCACATATGTCCCAAACCAAAAGTCCAACTCGGCCCCACCGATTCTTTCTATCTGGAGCCACCGAGTTCAGTTGACATAGCCACTGCCAGAAACCCTAGTCTATTCGGTCTCACCGATAGGGATCTCGGTCTCACCGAGATGGGATTGTAATCTCTCTGTTTCCCTTCGTAACGTTTCGGTCAAACCGAGATGAGCGATCGGTCCCACCGAGATTGCAATGCAAACACTCTGTTTCCTTTTCGTAACATTTCAGTCCAACCGAGATGAGCGAGTCGGTCCCACCGAGTTTGCCTGACCAACTCTCTGTTAGTCTATTACCAAAATCGGTCTCACCGAGTTTGTGTAATCGGTCTCACCGAGATTACGTTATGCCCTAACCCTAATGATATCGGTCCCACCGAGTTGACGTGTCGGTCCCACCGAAACACCTAACTGTCACATTATGAACCAAATCGGTCTGACCGAGTTCTCTGAATCGGTCCCACCGAGTTTGGTGATTTGTGTGTAATGGTTAGATTTTGTGTGGAGGCTATATATACCCCTCCACCCACTCTTCATTCGTGGAGAGAGCCATCAGAACATGCCTACACTTCCAACACATATTTTCTGAGAGAGAACCACCTACACTTGTGTTGAGGTCAAGATATTCCATTCCAACCACATAAATCTTGATCTCTAGCCTTCCCCAAGTTGCTTTCCACTCAAATCTTCTTTCCACCAAATCCAAATCCTGTGAGAGAGAGTTGAGTGTTGGGGAGACTATCATTTGAAGCACAAGAGCAAGGAGTTCATCATCAACACACCATTTGTTACTTCTTGGAGAGTGGTGTCTCCTAGATTGGCTACGTGTCACTTGGGAGCCTCCATCAAGATTGTGGAGTTGAACCAAGGAGTTTGTAAGGGCAAGGAGATCGCCTACTTCGTGAAGATCTACCCTAGTGAGGCAAGTCCTTCGTGGGCGACGGCCATGGTGGGATAGACAAGGTTCCTTCTTCGTGGACCCTTCGTGGGTGGAGCCCTCCGTGGACTCGCGCAACCGTTACCCTTCGTGGGTTGAAGTCTCCATCAACGTGGATGTACGATAGCACCACCTATCGGAACCACGGATAAAAAATCTCCGTGTCAACATTGCGTTTGCTCCCTCAAACTCCTCTCTTTACCTTCATATGCAATTGTTTTACATTCCGCCGCTATACTCTTAGAATTGCATGTGTAGGTTGATTGCTTGACTTGTGCTAAGTTGCTAAAATCTGCCAAGAACTAAAATTGGGAAAAGGCTAGATTTTATTAGTCGCACATATTTTGCATTTGACCTCTTGCATTACTTCTACTTTGTTACACCATCTGCTTAGTTTAAGCATCATATATGAGTATATGCCATACCTATCCATTTTCTGTACCTATTCCATGTGTCGTCATACTATGTTTTCCAGTCAAATGTTGTTCTTTCGTAATAGATGTCCAAAAGGAAGAGGGTGATTGCAGATCCTCAAGGAGTACAAACTAGGTATTTGGAAAAGGTAGTGATACCTGTTAAATCAGATAGATCAGGAGCCACAGAAAACACAGGCCCAACTGTAATAGACTTTACCCCTACTCCAGTGGCCAAACCCCTATTAGAACTGCTGACAGCCCAGCGTCACGTACTGTCTATGATATCAATTCAAAATTTGAACTCCTAAATTTCTGCATGTGCCTTACCTTCTCTCTTGTATGAAAACTAATTTCAGATGAATCTCCTTGCTCAAAGGATCATAGGATCTCACGACAATACTGGGCTCTGCATTGCTCTTGTCAGTACCTCTTGCCCTTTGCCAGCATACTTACACTCATTGTTGTTTGATTATGTAGCATCACTGTAAATGTTCGCTTCTTTATCCTCCCTTTGCTTGAAATTATAAGATCTATATTTACTCTTAGATAAATGTAGAATTAACACAATGGTTATGAAGTTTTGGATTGCTCATGTAAGTACTTGTTGTCATGTACTCCCTCTGTATCGAATTAATTGTTGATCAATTGGATGTATTTAGAACTTAATAGTGCTAGATACATCCATTTGAGCGACAACTAATAACGGACGGTGGTGGTATTACTGTACATGCATCGTGAGATAGTTGATTGTCTAGCATTACTCTGCATCTTATCTGCCCTGCCCTCCACTTTCTCCAAATTATCATATCTATATTTACTCTTACCAAAATATTGAATAAAGCCAATACCACTGCACACGTTGATGTCTGCATTCCTCTTGTCAGTACATTTTTCCTTGTAACGCTGTACTTAATTAATTGCTATTTGATTATGTATCATTAGTCTGCACCTGAGCTTCATTATCCTCTATTTCTTCCAATATTATTTGATCTATATTTACTCTTTGCAAAATGTAGAAAAATGGCAACGCTTATAAAGAATTTTCTTTGGGGAATTTATTGAATTCTATTTCCATCAACATGGAGAAGGGCTTTGTCCAGCCCGTGTTAACATGTAATGTAAGTTCATCCTTCTCAAGCCTTCAAACTTTGTTCTAGTATAGATTTGGATAGGCATCATTTCCTCCACTGCTGTTTACATCTGATTGGATGTTTGCAACAACTACCAGTTTTAAATTGTAGTTGTAAAAACATGTTCCTTATGCAGAACAAATCCATTTATTTGCTTATATAATTGTGAAACCTGTTACGTGTCTCCTTGTTTCTCTTTCAGAGTCGTATCTCTTATGCCAGGCAGAACTTTAGGAAAGATAGTGAGCCAAACCATCTTGAGGACAACGAGATGACCCCAAGGTCCTGTCTTGATGAAGACAGTGAGTTGAAGCTACTCACCAGCAGGTGTGAGACAACCTCTATGCAGTCCCTGCCTCAATCAGTTCGACTTCTTCAGTCTCAACTTAAAGCGGAAAGGCTTGCTTCAGCTCAGCTTCGACTTGAAGTCAAAGATGTAATGAAGATGTCAGGGGACTGCCTTGCGCCTGGGGCCATACAGCTAGGGATGAAGCATCTATCATTGACACAACTGAGGTCTCATCAGCATGTTCGGCTGCTTGCGGGGCCCAAGCTTGCCAGGTCTAGTTCCTTCTGAAGTGCTCTCAGTTTTGTATATTCTTTTGTCGGCGCATTTATATGCACTGGTGGCGACCTTTGATGCCCAGTGTATGTAATCCGCGGTCATGTTGCGCTTTATTATCACCGGTAGCGAACTTTGATTCCCAGTGGATGTAATATGCCGTAATTTCTTTGTTGTATAGTCTAGGTTTATTTTTTGGTCGGTATGCTGTAATTTAGGCCGGAAGGTTCAGTGGATCTCAGTGTTGTCGATCTTCAGGCCGGCCCGTTACTCATATGGGCTAATACGTGGGCCTATAATCATCTTGGGCCATTAGCAGGTCTAAACCTATAGTACTTTCCCGCCTTTAACAGGCCATGGGCTACATATTTACTGTAGTGACACTGGGCTTCCTATGGGCCGTAGTAACAATGGGCCTTCTATGGTCCGTAGAAACAATGGGCCTTCTACGGGTCGTAGAAACAATGGCCCTTCTATGGGCCGTATCATCAATGGGCCTTAGACGGGCCGTATGATCGATTGGCCAAACATGGGCCAAAAACAGACCGCATTATGGTTGTAAACGGGCTAGAGTTGGAGTCGTCCGTTCATGGGCCGACCATAACGGGCCGTCGTTAATAGGCCGTATTTGATGATGTTATGAAAACGGCCCAACGTATTAACGGGCCACAAACGGACCGACTGTAACCACGGGCTGAATTTGGCCCATAATCAGAAAATGGCAGTAACGGGCCGTAAGTAACCGAATGCTGGAAATGAGCCCAAGAATACATGGGCCCTGAGAAGGCCGAAAGATAACATGGGCTGCAAACGACCCAATGGATTAATGGGCCGTTAATGGGTATAAAGTGATACACTCGGGCCAGTTTCACCACGGGTCGTTAATGGGCCAAGAGTTACAAAGGGCCTCATATGGGCCGAAAGACGTCATGGGCCATAGATGGGCCGGAACTAAAAATGGGCTGGAATCATATTGGACGGCCCAGATGACACTACTGGGCCTAATTCGGATAGGTCGTAACGGGCCCTGGGTTAGCGGGCTGTAAATGGGCTATATGCGAACAGGCCGTTAACAGGCTTTCCGTGGGCCGGCCCGCCACCTTTTGACCAAGTCAAACGGGCCGGCCTTTTCACAGGACTGGGCCTCTGTTCGGCCGTGCCACATGTCGACGTATCATAGGCGCCTTCGGTCCAATGAGTGGATGACATCTGTTCCAACGGTGAGCCGACACGTGTTTCCTCCAGCCAATGATGATTTTACACGTGGAAAATCCCCATTGGTCGGGGCTGTTAGCGGGTTATCAGATCCAAAACCGGACCCGATCGCTTAATGGCGTTCCGTTACGGTGGATGCCACATGTCGGTCACCCTTGACGAAAGCACTTCTGTGACGCGCGATTTACCGTCATGGAAGTGGACACTTCCGTGATGATAATTTTGGCAATGTCATGGAACACTTCTACGACAGCACAGGTATGACTATCTTGATTCTATCATAAAATTGTCATGGATGTACATGCATGACAAAAAACGCGACCTACTGTGACAAACACGTATCATCACGGAAGTGTATTTTTTTTGTAGTGACCGTAAGATCGAACCCACTACCGAGCACCTCTTCCCATTGCAAGATAAATAGATCAAGTTGGCCAAACAAAACCCAAATATCAGAGAAGAAATACGAGGCTATAAGAGATCATGCATATAAGAGATCATAGAAACTCAAATAACTTTCATGGATATAAAAAGGTATGACTGATCATAAACTCGAAGTTCATCAGATCCCAACAAACACACCACAAAAGAGTTACATCATATGGATATCCAAGAGACCATTGTATTGAGAATCCAGCGAGAGAGAGAGAGAAAGCCATCTAGCTACTAACTACGGACCCGGAGGTCTACAAAGAACTACTCACGCATCATCGGAGAGGCACCAATGGAAGTGGTGAACCCCTCCGTGATGGTGTCTAGATTGGATCTGGTGGTTCTGGACTCTGCGGCGGCTGGATGAATATTTCGTCGACTCCCCTAGGGTTTGTGGATTTTTGGTGTATTTATAGAGCAAAGAGGCGGCCCGGGGGGCACCCGAGGTGGGCACAACCCACCAGGGCGCGCCAGGGCCTCCTGGCGCACCCTGGTGGGTTGTGCCCCCCTCGGGGCACCCCCCAGTTGCAACCAATGCCCATTGCCTTCCTTCTGCCCATAAAAAATCATCGTGGAGTATCGTGGCATTTGGACTCCATTTTATATTGATTTCCTGCGATGTGAAAAACATGGAAAAAAACAGCAACTGGCACTTGGCACTATGTCAATAGGTTAGTACCAAAAAATGATATAAATGACTATAAAATGATTATAAAACATCCAAGATTGATAATAAAACAACATGGAACAATCAAAATTATAGATACGTTGGAGACGTATCAATCACTAGTTAAAGTTTTTACCTCTCCAACCCCACTTTTATCAAATTTTTCGACAAGATTTTCACTCTCCGAATTATGAGGACGCCCTCTAGCTAAAGTTGACTCTTCCTCAGTCCTCTTTTGATCAAGTTTAATATTACTAAACAAATAATCAATAGAAGAAACACCAATCATTTTAAGATCTTCATCATTATTACTTTCTAAAGACACTGGCTTAGCTGCCATCTGATTTACTAGTGTAGCTTATGCATATGATATTTTACCTAGTAAATTTTCAGTATGAGCATACTTAGATTGAAGATTAGAAACTTCTCTACTAACATGATCAAGTTGTGTTGTTATAGCATCTAGCACTATAGAGTGTTCTTTAAGCTCTTCGGTAAAAATTTATTATGCTCAAATTGTATTGTCATATATTCCTTGGTACTTTTTTCAGTCTCGAGCAAAATATTGGGGTAAGGAATATCATAGTATTTTCTTTGAGACATCATGACTACGCAAACAAAAGATCGAACGAGAAAAGGGCAAACGGAAAACAAGGCGAATAAAAAATAATTTTTTTGTGAAGTGGGGGAGATGAAAATGAGAGGCAAATGGTAAATAAGTAAATTGCAAGGAGATGAGATTTGTGATTAGGAACCTGATAGATGTTGATGATGTCTCCCCGGCAACGGCGCCAGAAATTCTTCCTGGTAGCTTGTATCTGTGTTGGTATTTCCCCGAAGAGGAGAGGATGATGCAGCACAACAACAGTAAGTATTTCCCTCGGTTATGAAATCAAGGTTATCAATCTAGTAGGAGAACCAAGCAACACTATGTAAACAGTACCTGCACACAAAGAACAAATATTTGCAACCCAATGCTTAAGAGGAGCTTTCAATCCCTCCTCGATATTGAGATAGATTAAATTGTATGTGATTGGATAAATAGATCTGGAAAAAACACAAGATAAAATAAATAAATAAAAGTGCGGCAAGGTATTTTGGGTTTTGGAATAATAGATCTGACAACAATATGATAGAAAATAGACCCAGGGCTGTAGATTTCACTAGTGGCTTCTCTCGAGAACATAGCACATGATGGGTAAACAAATTACTGTTGGGCAATTGATAGAAGAGCAAATAATTATGACAATATCCAAGGCAATGATCATGTATATAGGCATCACGTCCAAAATTAGTAGACCGGAACTATTCTGCATCTATACTATTACTCCACACATCGACCGTTATCAAGCATGCATCTAGTGTATTAAATTCATGGAGAAATGGAGTAATGCAATAAGAACGATGACATGATGTAGACAAGATCTATTTATGTAGGAATTAGACCCCATATTTTTATCCTTAATAGCAACGATACATGCGTGCCATGTCTCCTTCTATCACTGAGATTGAGCACCGCAATATCAAACTTATCACAAAGTACCTCTTCCCATTGAAAGAAAAATCAATCTAGTTGGCCAAACCAAACCAAAGTTTCGGAGAAGAAATATGAGGCTATAATAATCATGCATATAAGAGACCAAAGTAGACTCAAATAATATTCGTAGATAGATCTGATCATAAACTCGCAATTAATCTGATCCCAACAAACACACCGCAAAAAGTCATTACATCAAATAGATCTCTAAGAACATCGAGGAGAATATTGTATTGAGAATCAAAAAGAGAGAAGAAACCATCTAGCTACTGCCTACGGACCCGTAGGTCTTCGGTAAACTACTCACGCATCATCGGAGGAGCACCAATGAGAATGATGAACCCCTCCGTGATCGTATTCCCCTCCGGCAAGGTGCCGGAGAAGGGCTCTAGATTAGATCTCGTAGTTTTGGAACTTGCGGCGGCTGAATTGTGTTTCGTCGACTCCCATAGGGTTTCTGGAATATTTGGGAATTTATAGAGCCGATAGGCGGTGGAAAGGACTCTCGTGGGCCCCACCACCCACATGGGCGCGCAGGGGCCTCTGGCGCGCCCTGGTGGGTTGTAAGCCCCACGGGCCTCCCCTTTGATGCTTCCTTGGCTCCCAAGTTGTCTTCTGGTCCAAAAAAATCTCTAAAAAGTTTCGTGGCATTTGGACTTTGTTTAGTACTGATATTCTGCGAAATAAAAAGAAGCAAAAAACAACAACTGATACTGGGCACTATGTCAATAGGTTAGTCTAAAAAAGATATAAAGTTGTTATAAAATGAATGTAAAACATCTAAGAATGATAATATAACAGCATGGAACAATAAAAAATTATAGATGCGTTGGAAACTTATCATCCCTCTGTTTCAAAATAAAGTTAGTACAAAATTGAGACACTTATCATCCCTCTGTTTCAAAATAAAGTTAGTACAAAGTTAGTACGATACTTCTATGAATTTCTAGCTAATGCTTATACGGCAAGTTAACATTTTCAGAAAATTGTAGATCCTGTTTTATAATTAATGATAATCCCTTTATATTGTTTTAGCCTAATCATCTTAAACGGTTATTTACAACTGATCGCCGCTTGTTGCCGCGCCACCTATCTAGTTCACCTTGGTGGTCAGCAAGGCAAGAAACAAGATGAAGGTTAACCAGCGGCTCACAGATTGGGAGAGCCTCAGATCCGGCAATTTTGGGCGACCAGAGCTGCAGCACAAATCACAAGGCAAGGAACAAGATGGAGGTTAACCTGCGGCTCACGGATTGGGAGAGCCTCAGATCCGGCTATGAGCTGCAGCACAGATCACAAGGCAAGGAACAAGATGAAGGTTAACCTGCGGCTCACGGATTGGGAGAGCATCAGATCCGACTATTTCCGGTGACCAGATCACAAGGCAAGGAACAAGATGAAGGTTAACTTGCGGCTCACGGATTGGGAGAGCCTCAGATCCGGCTATTTCCGGCGACCAAAGCCGCAACACAGATCACAAGGCAAAGAACAAGACGAAGATTAACCTGCGGCTCACGGATTGGGAGAGCCTCAGATCCGGCTATTTTCCGATGACCAGAGCCGCAGCACAGGTCACGAGGCAAGGAACAATATGAAAGTTAATCTGCGGCTCACGAATTAGGAAAGCCTCAGATCCGGCTATTTCCGGCGACCAGAGGCGCAGCACAGATCACAGAAAGATAGGAGGTCTCCAGATCAGATCGTTGCCGGGCGAAAATCATGCGACACTCTGATCGACGGCTGTAGCCCACTGATCTACAGGGATACATGGCTGCAATTTTGTGTCGTGCGTGAAAACATCGTCCATGTAGCAGTGCTTGTTTTATCAACACATACACAAAAACAGTAAATTTCGAGCAAATAAGACACTGGTTCATCCAGCTGATAACAGACGAATTAACTCGGACACTACGGATAGCAAACGAGCATCTAATACTATGATATTGCAAACTACTAGTATGAAGAAAAGCTAGACGTGGATCCCGTCGTACTCTGTAGAGGGCTGGGTTTGATAGTTAATCACCCAGCGGTCGATGTCCTCATAGTACTTGTTGGCTTCCATACAGCTGAACATCTTTTGGAAAGCGTCGGAGCAGAATTTGGGATCCATGTCGTTGCTCGCAGCATACTTGGCGCAACGCATCGCCTTGACGAAGGGGTCCCGACACGGCCCGGCCGCCATGAATTTGCAGGCCTCGCAACTCTTCCTGGTCTTGGTGGAAACGGTGCTGGAGGCTGCGGAACTGTGGAGAGCGCAATCAGCGCCCGGGGTTCCTACGAGGCTAAGAACGCCCCAGCAAGTGCAGGTAAGCGTGCGGACCGGCCCACCGGCGCGGTCGGCCGCCTCATCGAGAGACGCGGCGGCGGGGGCGGTGCTCTCTGGGGACGGAGCGACTCCTACCTTCGTGCCCAGCGACGACGAAGCTGAACCCATCACTGCTTTTGTCTCTCCAGCCTGCCTCCCCCTTACGTCTCTATCTCTCTTGCTACTTGTGGATCTCTAGTTCTTCTTCTATTAAAAAGGGGAAAATCTGCTGCCGTTGGCACCGTCACAACTCCATCGATGGCACGAGCCCAGCTCCCGTTTCCGGTTTTTGGCATGACATTCCTTTCTTCTCATCAATTCAACCTAGGTAGTACACACCGAAACCAATATGCTAGACCTACAAAGAATTTACAAACGTTTTACTTAACTTTCTAAAGTAAGTTTTTCTTTTTCCTCCATCACCCAAATTCAACTACGGTAAGCCCCATTATTCCCCTTTTACTAATCATAATCCTCCACATCATAAATTTTAAGTAACCTTTTGTACCATTACTCCATGAAAACCCCGATAAACTATCCACCCCGCCCGTCCACCTTCCGTCTCATACGACCCTACGCACGCATGATCACACACACACGATATGTTAGGTCAAAAAACACCCTCGTGCCCCACCTCCCCCGTCCTCCTCTCCCCCTCCTCCGGACCTCCTCCACTGCAACTTTCGGTCGCCACTGTAAGCGTCATGGCCCCTCTCAACCATGATGGAGATGCCCATCGACCAACAATGCCGCTTGAATCGCCACTGAGACCGGCTGGCGCGTAGCTGGCTAGTGCTCAAAATATTGGTAGACGCGATGAACATGGTGTTATTGTTTGGCTTGCAGAGGTCGACACAACACGAGCGGTCGGTCGTGCGCGCTTCACAGCGGCCATCGGAGCCGTCGTCGCCACACCGACCACTAGTAGGGTCCCGAGCCACCCTGGTGATATTGACATGGATGACGAGTTGCCGACGCTCAAGGTGAAGTGCATGGCAGATCAAGGTGCGGAGGTTTCAATTTAACTCAGAAGGCGCCATGGGAGGGGTAGGGAGACCTCGTAGAGCGTGCATCTGTACCCAAGGGCATCTGCTAGCCTATCCATTAAAAAATACTGGAGTAAATGGCTGAGTAAACATAGAGGAGTAAAATTTTATTCCTCTAACCAAGGCCGACCCCCTAAACTTAGTGGAGTAATTTTTTTGCTCAATTCTTTTTGCCTAGTAATGTACAAACAATTGGACAACATATCATCGATCATTCAAATCAACATGCAAAATATATAAACCGTTAACAAGCTATAGTTTCACGGATTGAGATATTCAAATTAAAACATATGTAATTGAGTTCATCCACGCTTCTAAGGACGTCAACAATTCGGTCGTGTTCATCTCCACACTACGACAACAGCAACAAACTAGATCATCTATCGACTGCCAACAATCAACTCAATGCATAGGCCAAAATGAAAAAAGCAAAAATAAATTACCTTGTAGGCATTTCATCAAGCACTTGTGGCCGGGGGCCTTGTTGCCGGCTGCGGCCGCTGGACGTGCCGGAGCACTGGCCGTAGGGGTGGCTTGAGCCGCTGCACGAGGCGCGGGAGTGGCTTTCTTCCCTCTCTTTGTCGCCTCCTCGAATAGGGCCGATGCGGCGGTGGTCGGCTTCCTAGAACGCTTGGCGCCGATGGGAGCATCGGGCGGGCGACCTATAGTCGCCGGAGAGGCCAGGGCCACCCCGTCGACTTTGCGACCGGCGGCAGCAGCCGGTGTAGTTATCTGGACAACACCTTTTATGTCCAATCTTTCTTCGGTGCGAGCGGCAACGCGGGGGTCGTTAGCGGCGGTGACACAATGTCGGTGGCCAATGGGGTGGCGGAAGGGTCTTGGCAACCCATTCCGGCTGGAGCCGCGATCATCGATGGCAATGGCGGCGCGTGTGGGGGGGGGGGGGGGGGGGGGGGAGCAGGAATGGTGGTGCCACGCAGGCAGGAGAAGAGTCTGGGAAAGTTTACTCGGCCGCGCAGGGGTGCGAGTGTCTTTAGGTGTCTCGTGCCAAATTTTCGATCGATGACCACCATTCGTAGAAATCAGAGGAGTTGTCGGGTGGCATTGCCGGGATGCGGCACGACCGCACGAGCGAAACACCTTGTGCCAGATGCTACGGACGAAGACACAACTGACCGGTAGGTGGTGGATAGTCTTGTCGCATTGGTCGCAAAGGACACAAGCAGGAGCATGTGGCAAGCCTCGATGGGCGAGGTGCCATGCTATCCAGCATTTGTCAAGGCCCGCAAGCCATAGGAAGACCTTGACGCTAAGCGGAGCCCAAGGTTTCCAACGAAGTAGCAGGAACACACCGAGTAGGCGCCATTGTCGGTCCAACGCCAGCGGATCTAGTCTGGGGAGGAAGATAGAGTGATGCCGCGAAGACGACACCAAACATCGACGTACTGAACCGTGGCATCTGGACTCAGGCTGCCACCAATGTCAAGGAACTAAGGTTGGGAGTCTAGAGCCTCCGAGACGAGGTGTTGCTTCCGCCGGTGTCGAGGAACGAGAGAAGTAAGCGCTGGTGCAATCTCGGCAATGGAAGCGCCGTCGAGCCAGTGATCAAACCAGAATTTGCAAGTTCGCCCGTCGCTGAGAGTCCAAGAAGTGGAGGTGCGGAATATTTGTCGAACCTCGGGCTTGCATGGCGGTGGTAAGTTCCGCCAGGGGCGTTGTGGGTCAGTCGCGAGAAGCTAGAGCCAACGCACGCGCATCGCAATATCGGTGCGTTGCAAGTCGCAGATGCCAATCCCAGTGAGTTTGTACAATCTGGAAAACCTTAATGAATTCAAGCGATGCTTATTCAAATGTTACAACTCAGCATAGAATCTTTTGTATTCATTTATACTCTTATGTTCCCGTCAAATTTTATAGTATTTCCTACCTATGTAATCCATGCAATTTCCTTTGTTTATGTTGTACGACAATTTGATGTGTGCTAGATTACTTGTGGGTATGCCGTTTGAATTTACGGTACTTAATAATGGAGACTCATGTATGATGCTCGCTCTTTCGAGGGCAATGCGCGACAAGCCGCACCACGTATCTAGTACTATCTCCGTCTTAAAATGAGTATGCAGTTTGAATTTACGGTACTTAATAATGAAGACTCAAGTATGGTGCTCGCTCTTTCGAGGGCAATGCGCGACAAGCCGCACCACGTATCTAGTACTACCTCCGTCTCGTCTCAAAATATGAATGGACACCATATGAATGTACACCATAATGGCTTGCTGACAGGTGACGCGTTGAAATCGATCTCTACGGTTTGTAGGAACGATCAATAGTTGGGTTTGATAAATGTGCATTTATACCGGCATTTCCATCTCAGTGTTCGGCAACGTGGGGTGCAGAGTCCTCTTCCGTTTCCCCCCACATGCACTGCCATGCTCGAATGAAGCGTAACAATGGAGCTCGTGGCGCAAACAGTCCGCCTCAAATCCTGCATGCCGTTGCTATATTAGGCGCATCGACCACGCATGCACAAGTTTGGGACAAGTTGCATATTTCTCTCGGCCCCCTTGGCCTTCCTCTCTAGCTTTTGCTTCTTCTCCGATGGGTTATCCGGGGCGCTTGGCCGCCCTCCTCCTCGTGGCCGCCACCGCCACCGCCGTCGTTGCCCACAACGACCACGGCGAGCACAAGAACTACCTCGTCATCGTGCGCACGCCGTACGAGTACGACCGGAACGTGTACAAGACCGTGTCGAGCTGGCACGCCTCGCTGGTGGCGTCCGTGTGCGATCAGGCCAAGGAGCAGCTCGACGCGGACCCGGGCGCCGCGGAACGCCTCATCTACTCCTACCGCACCGTCATCAATGGCTTCGCCGCCCGCCTCACCCCCGACGAGCTGCACCATATGGGCGAGAAGGACTGGTTCCTCAAGGCCTTGCCGGAGCAGACCTACCAGCTCACGACCACGCACACGCCGCGGATGCTCGGGCTCACCGGCCCCTTGTTCCACGCCGGCGTCTGGAACAGGACCAACATGGGGGAGGGGATGATCATCGGCATCCTCGACGGCGGCATCGCCGGCGCGCACCCGTCGTTCGACGGCACCGGCATGCCGCCGCCGCCCGCCAAGTGGAAGGGCCGCTGCGACTTCAACCGCTCCGTGTGCAACAACAAGCTCATCGGCGCGCGCTCCTTCTACGAGTCGGCCAAGTGGAGGTGGGAAGGGATCGACGACCCGGTTCTGCCCATCGACGACAGCGCGCACGGGACGCACGTGTCGAGCACGGCGGCCGGCGCGTTCGTGCCGGGTGCCAACGCCATGGGCAGCGGCTTCGGCACGGCGGCCGGCATGGCGCCCCGCGCGCACCTGGCCTTCTACCAGGTGTGCTTCGTGGGCAAGGGCTGCGACCGCGACGACATACTCGCGGCGATCGACGACGCCCTCGACGAGGGCATCGACGTGCTCTCCATGTCGCTCGGCGCTGATGACGCCGGAGACTTCGCCGCCGACCCCATTGCGCTGGGGGGATTCAGCGGCGTCATGAGAGGCGTCTTTGTCTGCACATCGGCTGGGAACCAAGGCCCGTCCCCGGCCACAGTTGCCAACGAGGCCCCGTGGCTGCTCACCGTGGCTGCGGCCACAACTGACCGGACTTTCTCTGCGGACGTCAAGTTTGGCAATGGGCTTGTGATCAACGGCGAATCGCACTACCAGCCGAGCACCTACGTGAGCGTGCAGCAGCCTTTGGTGATGGACACTGCCGCCGACGGCACATGCTCGGACAAGACCGTCCTGACGGCCAAGCAAGTCGCCGGAAAGATAATGCTTTGCATCTCCGGCGGCAACCTGACCAACCTCGAGAAGGGAAGCATCCTGCACGACGCCGGCGCTATCGCCATGATCATCGTTCAACCGGAGGAGGCTGGCTCGGTGATCTCACCCAAGGCGCATGCCCTCCCAGCAACGCAAGTAGAATCCAAGTGGTTGGAGAAGATCATGGCGTACGTGAATTCCACGCAGAGCCCGACCGCTCAGCTGGTCTTCAAAGGGGCGTTGCTCGGCAACCGCATGGCGCCGGTCGTGGCGCCATTCTCGTCACGGGGCCCGAGCAGGCAAAACCAGGGGATTCTCAAGCCCGACATCACCGGCCCGGGAGTGAACATCATCGCCGCCGTCCCCATGCCCAACGGGCTCGCCCAGCCGCCCAACGAGATGGCGTACAAGTTCGACATCATGTCCGGCACGTCCATGTCCACGCCGCACATCAGCGGGGTCGCCGTGCTGATCAAGAAAGCGCACCCGACCTGGTCTCCGGCGGCCATCAAGTCGGCCATGATGACGACGACCGACACGAGGGACGGCCGCCGGATGCCGATGCTGGACCAGGACGGGCTGCCGGCCAACTTGATTTCGATGGGCGCCGGCTACATCAACCCCACCAGAGCCATGAATCCCGGGCTCGTGTACAACCAAAGCGCCCATGACTACATCCCGTACCTGTGCGGGCTCGGCTACAACGACCACGAGGTGAGCTCGATCATCCACCCGGCGCCGCCGCTGTCGTGCAAGCAGCTGCCGGTGATCCACCAGAAGGACCTCAACTACCCGTCCATCACCGTCTACCTCGACAAGGAGCCGTACGCCGTGAACGTCAGCCGCGCCCTCACAAACGTCGACAACGACGTAGGGGTGTACGCCGCGTCCGTCGAGCTCCCGCCGTCGCTGTCGGCGAAGGTGACGCCGGACATACTCGGGTTCAGGGACGTGAACCAGGTGCAGACATTCACGGTGACCATCAGGACCAAGGACGGGCAGAAGATGAAGGAGCGCATCGCGGAAGGGCAGCTCAAGTGGGTCTCGCGCAAGCACGTCGTGCGTAGCCCCATCCTCGTATCTTCCAAGAAGTTCTTCAAAGAAAACTCGATGGCTAATAATGGCCAGCGCGTGGGTGATTCGTAGTAGCTCGCGGGCATGTCGTGGCTACTCCATTAGCATTTAGCTTCGATCTGAAGGTCGGTGGGTTTGTAAGCAGTAGATATGCGTGGTGTGTATGGTACAAAATGTATGAATTGCCTTGGTAAAGTTCTGGCAAAACTCTCTACTTAGGCTACGCAGGTGACTACTGAGAATTTATTATACTCTGTGTATTTGAAGGCTACGCAGGTGGCGCGTAAACTCAAAATTGCCATATAGCCTCCATAGAAAACGTTTTTTCTTTTCTTTTTTTGACCTGAGCAGATTATTTTTTCCTCTCTTCACAATAGCTAAATGTAAGTCGCCTAAAAATAGAATTTGGGTCAGTCAATTTTCATAGGAAGTAGACAGTCGCTGCAGGGAAGGCAGAAGCAGGCGCCACTCGCCGGAGAAGCTGCCCCATGATATATCTTAGGGTGGCAGCTTGCCACATGATCTATCTTAGGGGTGTTGGGGGTGTAGTTTGCCGGAAAAAATGCATCATGGCCAGGGTTAGAGGGATGGCCGGGGGGCGGGGGGGGGGGGGGGGGGGGGGGTGTGGAGGAAGCACGGCGGTGGGCGGCGGTTGGGGGAGGGCCAAGTGGCGAGGCTGGCACGTGTAGCGTCGCGGGCGGCAGCAGCAGGCGATTAGGCCGGCGGTAGATTGGGCAGTTCGAGGTTTGAAGAAGATGTACAATAACCATTTTGGGAGGTTGAAAAGGCTGATCTAGTCGTCCATGTAGCATCCGACGGCTCAAAGCAAATCAATTGACCCAAATTTATTTCAACATCTAGCCAATGCCTTTTTTCTTTCACTCAAAGCAGCTCTAGCAGAACTGTTATATTTGTGTCGAATATATTATGTACGCAAGGGGTTACGTGGACTTTGTCGGATTTCGGGTTCCGGCAAAACCCTCGAGGTTCGAACACTGGGGTGCACACGAAGATCTCTCCTCCCCCTAGCTCACGCGCACCGCAATCCCACGACCTAGCTCGATGAACACAAAGAACAAAAGGACACAAGATTTATATTGGTTCGGGCCACCGTTGTGGTGTAATACCCTACTCCATTGTGGTGTGGTGGATTGCCTCTCGGGCTGAGGATGAACAAGTACAGGGGAAGAACAGCCTCCTGAGGAGAGGTGTTCTTGTGCTCGGAGAGCTTGTGTGGATGAGGATGATTTGAGTCTGGATCAGTTGCCTCATGTGGTAGTGGCTAGTCCTATTTATAGAGGCCCTGGTCCTCTTCCCAAATATTGAGCGGGAAGGGATCCCACAACGGTCAGATTTGAAGGGAGACAACTAGTACAAGTTATCCTGACTAAAGGTGGTCTTCGCCTGCCAAAGGCTCTGGTGGTGACGCCGTCTTGGGCTCCACGATAACCTTCGTCCTGCCGTCCTGCTGGTCTTGGTCTCGTTGCACCGAAAAGGAAACCTTTGCCTGGTGCCTCGGGACTCCTTGCCTGCGCTTGCCTCTTTAGCACCAAAGAGGAAACGAGGACACTGTGCGCGCTGGCGCCCGCCTGGTCATGGTCGTCATGGCTTGTGTCACAGGGACCTCGCGAGGTGCCCCTTGCCTTGATCTCTCCGCTCCTCGCGAGCCAGCCTGGTGAGGCCGCCCCTGAGGAGGTCTTGCGTCGTCCGCCTCGCGAGGGTCTTGAGTGTTTGCTGGTAAAGATGGGTCGTACGGGACCGCTGGTGGAGCCACGCCGTGGGCCGCAGGCAGGCAAGTCTGGGGACCCCCGTTCCCAGAACGCCGACAGCAGCCCCCGGGCCCAAGGCGCGCTCGGACTTGGCTTCGAGGCGAAGCCAAGGGGCAAGTGCGGAGCGCCGTGGGCCCTAACAGCCTGCGGCCTTGGTTGACGTGTGGCGATTGATTAGACGTGGGCGTCTCCGCTTCCCCATGCTGCCTCGGCAACTGCCCGACTTGACGAGTCCCTGCTGCATGCAGAGAAAAATCATCATTACCTGTGATCGTGGGGATCGCCGGTTGGCCTTCTCCCGCTATAAATGAGGAGGGGGCGGAGCCCCAGTCGCTCATCTCTTCCTGCTCTGCTCGCTCCTTCTTCCTTGCTTCATTGTTAGTAGCGACACCCATGGCGCCGATACGGAGGTTATCGGCCGCGGAGAAGGGGAAAACTCCCCGCGACGAGCCCGGGCCACTTCCGCCGAGGAACAGGCTGGTTCGCCGCCGCGACGCAGTCGTGAGACCGGAGGTGTCGAGGCCTTGGTGCGAGCGGCCACCTCCCGGGTATCCGCTGCCTTTGTACGCCCAAGCCGAAGGCTCCGGAGGAAGAGGCGGTGAGCGACGTCGCCCGCGTCGTGACCGTGGTCGCCGCGCCGTGATGACGTCCGCCGTCGTCCCAGGAGCCCATGCCGCGAGCTCCTCGCGTGAACTCGTGATGTGGGCGGCGATGCCCCCACGCACTTGGATTCGCTTTCCGTAGTTCTTCTCCGCCGAGATGCCGCCGAGGGGCCCCCTCGAGCTTTGGCTGCAGCACGCCGACTGCGACGCCCCGGCGACCGGAGCAGAGGTTGAAGCCGTCTCCCCAGGCAAGATCTTCATGACCCGCAGCTGGGGCGAGGTTGCTAGAGTTTGCCATGCGGAAGGCGCCCTCGCCATCCATTTTGAGTACGATGGCGCCTCCACCATGTTCTTCAAGGTCTTCGACGAGGAAGGCCGCCGCCTGGAGTGCTGCTAAGGAGGGGGTCGTCGGGATGGCGCAGCGTCCATTGGCGAACCTGCTGCGGGCTTTGCCAGCAGCTCCTCTAGCAGCAGCGGCGGCGCTTGGGAGTCAAGTGACTCTCTTGAGCCCTACGAGACCCCGGAGACGAGCGACGACAGCTACGTGCCCCCGAGCTCTCGCCGTGCCCGGAGCAAGACCGCAGCGTCTGGTCGCCGCCGTCGCTGATCTAGATGGGGTTGGCACCGGCCTCCGGTGGCCCACTGTTGATGATGGCGTCGGCCACGCCGGCGCGTGTAGATAGGGCTCCTAGAAACTCCCTTCTTTTGTTCCCTGCGAGGAATCGAGACGGACCCCACGAGGGCGTGTAAAGGGTCTGTAATGTCTTTCGCCAATATTATCCTTATTATGAAAATTTCGCAAACACATGTCTTGCTTCGGCTCGGTCTCCCATTTCCACCCCCACGGCAGCTTGGTGCTCTATGCCGACAGGTCCCGGTCCCAAGGAAGGCTGCAGCCGTCGCTGGTATGTCAGGTCGCGATGCGGTGGTCAAGGCCAGGAGGTGAGCGGCCCGAGGTCCAGTAAGTGCTCCTGAGGCGCGATGCTCAAGAGGTCCCCTTTAGCACGCAAGAAGCCACCGAGAAGTAGGAAAGGGAGGCGACGTTGCCGCAACAAGGCTGCGACAAGTGAGAATCCTATGTCGTAGCACTTGGTCGACCCGAGCGCGAAACTTATCTTTGAAGTCGAGAGTCGGTTCCTTGCGCCCGGCCAGCTTCGCGCGTTGACAGCTGTAGTGTAGCCAGGTTAGGCCCTTGCGAGCCTCCCCCTCTTCTCCATGCTCTTCTATGTGCTCTACGTCCTCAGGTCCCGGCCCTCGAGCGAGCTCAGCCGCCACTGGTATGCCAGGTCGCGATGTCGTGGTCAAGGCCAGGGGGTGAGGGCTGGAGAGCCAGTAAGAGATCCTGAGTCGCGATGCTCAGGAGCCCCCCTTTTAACGCGCAAGCGAATTGCATGGGAGAAGAGGGAGCCCACGGTACCGCCTGCTGTTGTCCTCAGGAGGTTCCTACAGGTAAGCGCGAGAAGGGACACAGATTGCCACTACGATTGCTGGTCTGTTGCTGGTCGCTCCACAAGATGAAGGCACTGAGGGCCTGGTGAGGTGACGTGCGCGGGGCGGGGCGCAAGTCAGAGCTCGACCACTCAGATTTGTCAGCGCTGCAGGGACGGACCCGAGCACAAGCACCGTGCCAGCGTGAGTAGCTCCCGTTGCGGAATGAGCATGAGGCAGATCGGCGACGCGGGCGGTCATGATGGGTGATAATCAGGCAGGCGATAACCATAGATAGATTATGCATGGAAAGCGAACTAGTTTAGGTAAATGCAAGAACGATACATGCCACTGGGACGGACCCGAGCGGCCTGAGGATGATGCAGCCCGAGGGGCGCCCCCAGCAGAGTAGGCTAAAGATGCAAAAGGATACACGCCGCAGGGACAGGCCCGTGCGACCTGGGAATAATGCAGCCCGAGGGGCGCTCCCAGCTAAATAAACTTGGAAAATGTCACCTGGTTCCGTTGTCGAGGAGCTGTTGGGGTAGCTGAAGATGCGTGGTGTAACACCCCCAGTGTCATGCTACAGTAACCCTCTATGATTAAGCTAATCATTTTTTTCAAACGATGCTTAATCACCTTTGATTCATATCTCATTGGAAATTCCACTTTGGAATCAAATTCAATTTGCAAGTGATTTTTGAAGTTGCACAAAAGTTGCTGCAAAATAGTCCATCATTTAGTAAAAATTCCATAACAAATGATTGTTAAGGAAAACAACATCACCTCCAAGCTAAGATGGACTATAGCAAATTAAAACAGTGCCAAATCAGCAAATTAATTGTTTTCCCATGTTTTTGCAAATTCCATCTAATTCAAACTTCTTCCAAACTTTTTGTGGCTGTGTCAAACATTGCATTGTGATTATGTGGCCAAGTCCCACATTTTACAGAATCCTTTTGGCAGCTCCAAAAATTTGCAAAGCATTTTCTGTAAAAAGGGAAAAGAAATAGAAATGCAAAAAAAAAGAAGAAAAGGAAAAGGGCCCCCCTCCGTTGGGCCGATTGGCCCAGCTGGCCACCACGCCCCCTTGGGCCTGGGCCCACCTCGGCCAGCTGGACGACCCACAACCCCCTGCCCCCCTGGACCTCAACCAGCCCAGCCGGCCCATCTCCCCGCACCGCGCCTCCCTCTTGTTCCACCGACCTGGTGTGCACCCCGAGCGCGCCCCACCGCACCCGCTCGCCAGCGTCGAGGAGGATAAGGCCTCCACGCCCCCGGCGCCTCGGGCCCTTCTCCCACTACCCCCTCGTCCTCTCTGACTCTCCCTCTCCCTCCCAGATCCACTCCCCTTTGCTCGCGCTCGCCTTTTTCTCCCCACTGCCCGAGCGCGCCCGTCATCGTCGCCGCGTCGATCCCGCGGCCACCGTCATCGCCCCGCATCGCCGACATGCCATAGGCATCCGCCGTCCTCCTCCACGTCGACCGGTGCCCGCCGTTGGAGCCGGAAGGCACCACAGCGGCGGATCCACCCCGTCTTCCTCCTCGGGACGCTCGAGCTCGCCGCCGTCGATTCGCTCCGCCGAGCCTCCCCCGAGCCCACGATTGCACACCTGCAGGCTCTCGGTGAGCCTCTGCTTCCTTCCCCCTTCCTATGACACCTCATTCGCCCGTAGCCATGCTCACCGCCCTAGGCCGAGCTCAGCTCTGCGGTACGCCTCGCCGCCGTGGCCATGGCCCCTGTCGTGCTCGCCTGAGCACGGCATCGAGCTCCTGGTGCTCATAGGAGCCCAACGTGCACGCGCACACGCCTTCCCGTGCACCCCTAGAACCTAGCTCGACGAGCGCCCGAGAACGTCGCCGCCTCCGCTCGTCGCCAGCGCCGATTCCGGCCGTTTCCGGCAAAACCACCACCACCACCAGCTGCGCCGTGTTGGAAATATGCCCTAGAGGCAATACTAAATGGTTATTAGTATATTTCCTTGTTCATGATAATTGTCTATTGTTCATGCTGTAATTGTGTTATCCGGAAATCATAATACATGTGTGAATACATAGACCACAACGTGTCCCTAGTAAGCCTCTAGTTGACTAGCTCGTTGATCAACAGATAGTCATGGTTTCCTGGCTATGGACATTGGATGTCGTTGATAACGGGATCACATCATTAGGAGAATGATGTGATGGACAAGACCCAATCCTAAGCATGGCACAAAAGATCGTGTAGTTCGTTTGCTAGAGCTTTTCCAATGTCAAGTATCATTTCCTTAGACCATGAGATCGTGCAACTCCCGGATACCGTAGGAGTGCTTTGGGTGTGCCAAACGTCACAACGTAACTGGGTGACTATAAAGGTACACTACGGGTATCTCCGAAAGTGTCTGTTGAGTTGGCACGGATCGAGACTGGGATTTGTCACTCCGTATGACGGAGAGGTATCTCTGGGCCCACTCGGTAATGCATCATCATAATAAGATCAATGTGACTAAGGAGTTAGCCACGCGATCATGCATTACGGTACGAGTAAAGTGACTTGCCGGTAACGAGATTGAACAAGGTATTGGGATACCGACGATCGAATCTCGGGCAAGTACCGTACCGATTGACAAAGGGAATTGTATACGGGATTGATTGAATCCTCGACATTGTGGTTCATCCGATGACATCATCGTGGAACATGTGGGAGCCAACATGGGTATCCAGATCCCGCTGTTGGTTATTGACCGGAGAGGCGTCTCGGTCATGTCTGCATGTCTCCCGAACCCGTAGGGTCTAAACTTAAGGTTCGGTGACGCTAGGGTTGTAGAGATATTAGTATGCAGAAACCCGAAAGTTGTTCGGAGTCCCGGATGAGATCCTGGACGTCACGAGGAGTTCCGGAATGGTCCGGAGGTGAAGAATTATATATATGAAGTCCAGTTTCGGCCACCGGGAATGTTTCGGGGGTTATCGGTATTGTACCGGGACATCGGAAGGGTCCCGGGGGTCCATCGGGTGGGGCCACCTATCCCGGAGGGCCCCATGGGCTGAAGTGGGAAGGGAACCAGCCCTTAGTGGGCTGGGGCGCCCCCCTTGGGCCTCCCCCTGCGCCTAGGGTTGGAAACCCTAGGGGTGGGGGCGCCCCACTTGCCTTGGGGGGCAAGGCACCCCCTTGGCCGCCCCCCCCCCTCAGATGAGATCTCCAGGGGGCCGGCGCCCCCCAGGGCCCCTATAAATAGTGGGGGGAGGGAGGGTAGTAGCACCACATCCCCTGGCGCCTCTCTCTCCCCCTGCAACACCTCTCCTCCCCGCTTGCGCTTGGCGAAGCCCTGCCGGGATCCCCGCTACTTCCACCACCACGCCGTCGTGCTGCTGGATCTCCATCAACCTCTCCTTCCCCCTTGCTGGATCAAGAAGGAGGAGACGTCGCTGCTCCGTACGTGTGTTGAACGCGGAGGTGCCGTCCGTTCGGCACTCGGTCATCGGTGATTTGGATCACAGCGAGTACGACTCCATCAACCCCGTTCACTTGAACGCTTCCGCTCATGATCTACAAGGGTATGTAGATGCACTCCTTTCCCCTCGTTGCTAGTATACTCCATAGATGGATCTTGGTGATGCGTAGGAAATTTTAAAATTCTGCTACGATCCCCAACAGTGGCATCATGAGCCAGGCCTATGCGTAGTTACTATGCACGAGTAGAACACAAAGCAGTTGTGGGCGTAGATGTTGTCAATTTTTCTTGCCACTACTAGTCTTATCTTGTTTCGGCGGTATTGTGGGATGAAGCGGCCCGGACCGACTGACATGCACTAGTTGCATAAGGTGGCTAGCGGATGTTTGTCTCTCCCACTTTAGTCGGAACGGATTCGATGAAAAGGATCCTTATGAAGGGTAAATAGAAATTGGCATATCACATTGTGGTTTTACGTAGGTAAGAAACATTCTTGCTAGAAACCTATAGAAGCCACGTAAAAACTTGCAACAACAATTAGAGGACGTCTAACTTGTTTTTGCAGCATGTGCCTTGTGATGTGATATGGCCAGAAGATGTGATGAATGATATATGTGATGTATGAGATTGATCATATTCTTGTAATAGGAATCACGACTTGCATGTCGATGAGTATGACAACCGGCAGGAGCCATAGGAGTTGTCTTTATTTTTTGTATGACCTGCGTGTCATTGAACAACGCCATGTAAATTACTTTACTTTATTGCTAAACGTGTTAGCCATAGAAGTAGAAGTAATGGTTGGCGTGACAACTTCATGAAGACACAATGATGGAGATCATGATGATGGAGATCATGGTGTCATGCCGGTGACGAATATGATCATGGCGCCCCGAAGATGGAGATCAAAGGAGCAAAATGATAATGGCCATATCATGTCACTATTTGATTACATGTGATGTTTATCATGTTTTGCATCTTATTTGCTTAGAACAACGGTAGTAAGTAAGATGATCCCTTATAATAATTTCAAGAAAGTGTTCCCCCTAACTGTGCACCGTTGCGAAGGTTCGTTGTTTCGAAGCACCACGTGATGATCGGGTGTGATAGATTCTAACGTTCGCATACAACGGGTGTTGACGAGCCTAGCATGTGCAGACATGGCCTCGGAACACACGCAATACACTTAGGTTGACTTGACGAGCCTAGCATGTACAGACATGGCCTCGGAACACAGAGGACCGAAAGGTCGAGCATGAGTCGTATAGAAGATACGATCAACATGGAGATGTTCACCGATCTTGACTAGTCCGTCTCACGTGATGATCGGACACGGCCTAGTTAACTCGGATCATGTTTCACTTAGATGACTAGAGGGATGTCTATCTGAGTGGGAGTTCATTGAGTAATTTGATTAGATGAACTTAATTATCATGAACTTAGTCTAAAATCTTTACAACATGTCTTGTAGATCAAATGGCCCACGTTGTCCTCAACTTCAACGCGTTCCTAGAGAAAACCAAGCTGAAAGATGATGGCAGCAACTATACGGACTGGGTCCGGAACCTGAGGATCATCCTCATAGTTGCCAAGAAAGATTATGTCCTAGAAGCACCGCTAGGTGAAGCACCCATCCCAGAGAACCAAGACGTTATGAACGCTTGGCAATCACGTGCTGATGATTACTCCCTCGTTCAGTGCGGCATGCTTTACAGCTTAGAACCGGGGCTCCAAAAGCGTTTTGAGAAACATGGAGCATATGAGATGTTTGAAGAGCTGAAAATGGTTTTCCAAGCTCATGCCCGGGTCAAGAGATATGAAGTCTCCGACAAGTTCTTCAGCTGTAAAATGGAGGAAAATAGTTCTGTTAGTGAGCACATACTCAGAATGTCTGGGTTACACAACCGCTTGTCTCAGCTGGGAGTTAATCTCCCGGATGACGCGGTCATTGACAGAATCCTTCAGTCGCTTCCACCAAGCTACAAGAGCTTTGTGATGAACTTCAATATGCAGGGGATGGAAAAGACCATTCCTGAGGTATATTCAATGCTGAAATCAGCGGAGGTGGAGATCAAAAAGGAACATCAAGTGTTGATGGTGAATAAAACCACTAAGTTCAAGAAAGGCAAGGGTAAGAAGAACTTCAAGAAGGACGGCAAGGGAGTTGCCGCGCCCGGTAAGCCAGTTGCCGGGAAGAAGTCAAAGAATGGACCCAAGCCTGAGATTGAGTGCTTTTATTGCAAGGGAAGTGGTCACTGGAAGCGGAACTGCCCCAAATACTTAGCGGACAAGAAGGCCGGCAACACCAAAGGTATATGTGATATACATGTAATTGATGTGTACCTTACCAGTACTCGTAGTAGCTCCTGGGTATTTGATACCGGTGCGGTTGCTCATATTTGTAACTCAAAACAGGAACTGCGGAATAAGCGGAGACTAGCAAAGGACGAGGTGACGATGCGCGTCGGGAATGGTTCCAAGGTCGATGTGATCGCCGTTGGCACGCTGCCTCTACATTTACCTACGGGATTAGTTTTAAACCTCAATAATTGTTATTTAGTGCCAGCTTTGAGCATGAACATTGTATCTGGATCTCGTTTAATGCGAGATGGCTACTCATTTAAATCCGAGAATAATGGTTGTTCTATTTATATGAGAGATATGTTTTATGGTCATGCCCCGCTGGTCAATGGTTTATTCTTAATGAATCTCGGACGTGATGTTACACATATTCATAGTGTGAATACCAAAAGATGTAAAGTTGATAACGATAGTCCCACATACTTGTGGCACTGCCGCCTTGGTCACATTGGTGTCAAGCGCATGAAGAAGCTCCATGCAGATGGACTTTTGGAGTCTCTTGATTACGAATCATTTGACACGTGCGAACCATGCCTCATGGGTAAGATGACCAAGACTCCGTTCTCCGGAACAATGGAGCGAGCAACCAACTTATTGGAAATCATACATACCGATGTGTGCGGTCCAATGAGTGTTGAGGCTCGCGGAGGATATCGTTATGTTCTCACTGTCACTGATGACTTAAGTAGATATGGGTATGTCTACCTAATGAAACAGAAGTCTGAAACCTTTGAAAAGTTCAAGGGATTTCAGAGTGAGGTTGAGAATCAACGTGACAGGAAAATAAAGTTCTTACGATCAGATCGTGGTGGAGAATATTTAAGTCACGAATTTGGTACGCACTTAAGGAAATGTGGAATCGTTTCACAACTCACGCCGCCTGGAACACCTCAGCGAAACGGTGTGTCCGAACGTCGTAATCGCACTCTATTGGATATGGTGCGATCTATGATGTCTCTTACCGATCTACCGCTCTCATTTTGGGGCTATGCTTTAGAGACTGCTGCATTCACTTTAAATAGGGCTCCGTCGAAATCCGTTGAGACGACACCGTATGAATTATGGTTTGGGAAGAAACCTAAGTTGTCGTTTCCAAAAGTTTGGGGATGCGATGCTTATGTCAAGAAACTTCAACCTGAAAAGCTCGAACCCAAGTCGGAAAAATGCGTCTTCATAGGATACCCTAAGGAAACCATTGGGTATACCTTCTACCTCAGATCCGAAGGCAAGATCTTTGTTGCCAAGAACGGGTCCTTTCTGGAGAAAGAGTTTCTCTTGAAAGAATTAAGTGGGAGGAAAGTGAAACTTGATGAGGTGATAGTCACCCCTTCCGAACCGGAAAATAGCGCAGCGCGGGAAGATGTTCCTGTGGTGCCTACACCAACTGGGGAGGAAGTTAATGATGATGATCATGAAGCTTCGGATCAAGTTACTGCAGAACTTCATAGGTCCACAAGGACACGTTCCGCACCAGAGTGGTACGGCAACCCTGTCCTGGAAATCATGTTGTTAGACAACGGTGAACCTTCGAACTATGAAGAAGCGATGGCGGGCCCGGATTCCGACAAATGGCTAGAAGCCATGAAATCCGAGATAGGATCCATGTATGAAAATGAAGTATGGACTTTGACTGACTTGCCCGATGATCGGCGAGCCATAGAAAATAAATGGATCTTTAAGAAGAAGACAGACGCGGATGGTAACGTGACCATCTATAAGGCTCGACTTGTCGCTAAGGGTTATCGACAAGTTCAAGGGGTTGACTATGATGAGACTTTCTCACCCGTAGCGAAGCTGAAGTCCATCTGAATCATGTTAGCAATTGCCGCATTCTATGATTATGAGATATGGCAAATGGACGTCAAAACGGCATTCCTTAACGGCTTTCTTAAGGAAGAATTGTATATGATGCAGCCGGAAGGTTTTGTCGATCCTAAGAATGCTAACAAGGTATGCAAGCTCCAGCGCTCCATCTATGGGCTGGTGCAAGCATCTCGGAGTTGGAACATTCGTTTTGATGAGATGATCAAAGCGTTTGGGTTTACACAGACTTATGGAGAAGCCTGTGTTTACAAGAAAGTGAGTGGGAGCTCTATAGCATTTCTCTTATTATATGTGGATGACATACTATTGATGGGAAATGATATAGAATTCTTGGAAAGTATAAAGGCCTATTTGAATAAGTGTTTTTCAATGAAGGACCTTGGAGAAGCTGCTTATATATTAGGCATCAAGATCTATAGAGATAGATCAAGACGCCTCATTGGTCTTTCACAGAGTACGTACCTTGACAAGATATTGAAGAAGTTCAATATGGATCAGTCCAAGAAGGGGTTCTTGCCTGTATTGCAAGGTGTGCAATTGAGCACGGCTCAATGCCCGACCACGGCAGAAGATAGAGAAAAGATGAGTGTCATCCCCTATGCCTCGGCCATAGGGTCTATTATGTATGCCATGCTGTGTACCAGACCTGATGTAAACCTTGCCGTAAGTTTGGTAGGAAGGTACCAAAGTAATCCCGGCATGGAACACTGGACAGCGGTCAAGAATATCCTGAAGTACCTGAAGAGGACTAAGGATATGTTTCTCGTTTATGGAGGTGACGAAGAGCTCGTCGTAAAGGGTTACGTCGATGCTAGCTTCGACACAGATCTGGATGACTCGAAGTCAGAAACCGGATACGTGTATATTTTGAATGGAGGGGCAGTAAGCTAGTGCAGTTGCAAGCAAAGCGTCGTGGCGTGATCTACATGTGAAGCGGAGTACATGGCAGCCTCAGAGGCAGCGCAAGAAGCAATCTAGATAAAGGAGTTCATTACCGACCTAGGGGTGATTCCCAATGCGTCGGGCCCGATGACTCTCTTCTGTGACAACACTAGAGCTATTGCTCTTGCCAAGGAGCCCAGGTTTCACAGGAAGACGAGGCATATCAAGCGTCGCTTCAACTCCATTCGTGAAAGTGTTCAAAATGGAGACATAGATATTTGTAAAGTACATACGGACCTGAATGTAGCAGATCCGTTGACTAAACCTCTCCCTAGAGCAAAACATGATCAACACCAGAATTCTATGGGTGTTCGATTCATCACAATGTAACTAGATTATTGACTCTAGTGCAAGTGGGAGACTGTTGGAAATATGCCCTAGAGGCAATAATAAATGGTTATTGTTATATTTCCTTGTTCATGATAATTGTCTATTGTTCATGCTGTAATTGTGTTATCCGGAAATCGTAATACATGTGTGAATACATAGACCACAACGTGTCCCTAGTAAGCCTCTAGTTGACTAGCTCGTTGATCAACAGATAGTCAAGGTTTCCTGGCTATGGACATTGGATGTCGTTGATAACGGGATCACATCATTAGGAGAATGATGTGATGGACAAGACCCAATCCTAAGCATGGCACAAAAGATCGTGTAGTTCGTTTGCTAGAGCTTTTCCAATGTCAAGTATCATTTCCTTAGACCATGAGATCGTGCAACTCCCGGATACCGTAGGAGTGCTTTGGGTGTGCCAAACGTCACAACGTAACTGGGTGACTATAAAGGTACACTACGGGTATCTCCGAAAGTGTCTGTTGAGTTAGCACGGATCGAGACTAGGATTTGTCACTCCGTATGACGGAGAGGTATCTCTGGGCCCACTCGGTAATGCATCATCATAATGAGCTCAATGTGACTAAGGAGTTAGCCACGGGATCATGCATTACGGTACGAGTAAAGTGACTTGCCGGTAACGAGATTGAACAAGGTATTGGGATACCGACGATCGAATCTCGGGCAAGTAACGTACCGATTGACTAAGGGAATTGTATACGGGATTGATTGAATCCTCGACATCGTGGTTCATCCGATGAGATCATCGTGGAACATGTGGGAGCCAACATGAGTATCCAGATCCCGCTGTTGGTTATTGACCGGGGAGGCGTCTCGGTCAAGTATGCATGTCTCCCGAACCCGTAGGGTCTACACACTTAGTATGCGGAAACCCGAAAGTTTTTCGGAGTCCCGGATGAGATCCCGGATGTCACGAGGAGTTCCGGAATGGTCCGGAGGTGAAGAATTATATATAGGAAGTCCAGTTTCGGCCCACGGGAAAGTTTCGGGGGTTATCGGTATTGTACCGGGACCACCGAAAGGGTCCCGGGGGTCCACCAGGTGGGGCCACCTATCCCGGAGGGCCCCATGGGCTGAAGTGGGAAGGGAACCAGCCCTTAGTGGGCTGGGGCGCCCCCCCTTGGGCCTCCCCCTGCGCCTAGGGTTGGAAACCCTAGGGGTGGGGGGCGCCCCACTTGCCTTGGGGGGCAAGGCACCCCCTTGGCCGCCCCCCCCCCCCCTCAGATGAGATCTCCAGGGGGCCGGCGCCCCCCCCCCCCAGGGCCCCTATAAATAGTGGGGGGAGGGAGGGCAGCAGCACCACAGCCCCTGGCGCCTCCCTCTCCCCCTGCAACACCTCTCCTCCCCGCTTGCGCTTGGCGAAGCCCTGTCGGGATCCCCGCTACTTCCACCACCACGTCGTCGTGCTGCTGGATCTCCATCAACCTCTCCTTCCCCCTTGCTGGATCAAGAAGGAGGAGACGTCGCTGCTCCGTATGTGTGTTGAACGCGGAGGTGCCGTCCGTTCGGCACTCGGTCATCGGTGATTTGGATCACGGCGAGTACGACTCCATCAACCCCGTTCACTTGAACGCTTCCGCTCGCGATCTACAAGGGTATGTAGATGCACTCCTTTCCCCTTGTTGCTAGTATACTCCATAGATGGATCTTGGTGATGCGTAGGAAATTTTAAAATTCTGCTACGATCCCCAACACGCCGCTCACTCCCCGTTTGAACGCGCCTAACCCCAGCCCCGGAGACACCCTGTAGGCAAATTCCGACGAGGGCGAGTGCCCTCCGCCGCGTTTTCATGCTCGTCGGCGTTCAGCCGCCGGCCGGCCAACGTGGCAAGTCCTGGCCCCACCTATGGGTGGCTGGCCGTGGGCCCCCCAGGTCCCAATTGATTGGGTTGACCCAGTCAACTGCTGACTGGGCTGCCTAGTGAGATTGACGTGCGGGTCCCACCGCTTAATCCTCTAATTAAAACATTTTAATAATTAAAACTAATTAGTTTACTTAATTAGACACTGACAGGTGGGCCCACTAGTTTTACTAACTAAATTTAGATTAGTTTGAACTCTGTTTAACCCACTGTCTATGACAGGTGGGTCCCCCATGTCAGTTTTGACCAGTCAACCAGACTGTTGACTGCTGACGTCACGCATACGTCATGCTGACGTCATTTTTCCTTTTTTGTTAATATAAATAAATCCAGAAAACGGTTTAATCTTTGAAAATTATTATAAAATAAACCATAGCTCGGATCGAAAAACTTTATACATGAAAGTTGTTCAGAATGATGAGACGAATCTAAATACGCTCTCCGTTCGTCTGCCACACGTCCCTAACATAGCGAACATGCAACCTTTCCCCCCGTTTCATCTATCTGAAAATGCCTAACCCCGGGAAAACATTCCCGGATGTTCTCCCCCTTCGCCTTTATCGTGTAGCCCTGCGTTAGAACACCTCTAGCGCTGCTTTTTGTCTTGTCATGCATCTGTGTGCTTTGTATTTACTGTTTCTTCCCCCTCTTCTCTCCGGTAGACCCCGAGACCGTTGTTGATGCCCCTCTGTTCGACTACGTCGGCGACGACCCTTCTTCCCTTTCAGCGGAGCTTCCAGGGAAGCCCCCCCTTTGATCATCCCGATATCGCCCATTCCATTCTCTCATGCTTGCATTAGATTTTGCTACTGTTATTGTTTGCTCCTATTCGGATGCATAGCCTGCTTTTGTAACCTGCTCATTGTACCTTACCTGCTTATCCTAAACTGCTTAGTATAGGTTGGCTAGTGATCCATCAGTGACCCACCTTGTCCTTGTTGCCCCTGCTTAATCATCGAAGACCCGATCAACAGGATCGAAGACCAGGCCCCGACACCGCACATCACTTTCCCCTTAGTTGCTCGACACTACTGGGTTACTATCGAGTGCCGGGGGTGAGACCTCATTAGTACTTTTGATGTTACCCTGTAGTGTAGCTATTCGGTCGTGGTCATCGAGGGTGATTCCGCCTTAACCACTTTCGATACGACTCTGTCGTGCAACCCCTCAAGTGTGAACTTCGAGGGTGGTTCCTCTTACGTTCACCTTGATGTTTACATCGAGTGGAATCCGTCAAGGGTGATTCCTCAGGTTTTCCCCTTGGTGTTAGACACATAGTTACTATGGTTACTATGACTTTACACTGAACCATGTTACTAAAGATGGGTCGGCCCTGAGGGGTACCCGCGCGAGCTTAATTGCGAGTGATGTGGAGTCGGGTTGACCTGGAGGGTGCCCGCAAGATAATTACGAGGCGTGGCCGGGCATTCCTAGCCCTTGCTGCAAGTCCTCGAGACGGGGCAACGGGGTCACATCTTTCGTGAGTCTCTGCTTGTTACCGCGCGTTCCTAATCCAGTACGATTTGGATATTTGATCCGAGGGGCCTCTGGCCTGATAGCACCAACCATCACGTGGGCATAGTATGGGCGTTCTGCGTCGTATGCATCAGCCGAAGCTTAAGAGACGTCAGCGACTGAGCGGCACGCGCCGGGTTGGACTGGCAAGCACTTGCCTTTTTAAAGGAGGTAGCTAGGTCAGCTCACCGGCCGCGTTCGCAACGTGCGGGAGTTCCCGGGGCGATGGCCCATGACCCCTGGGGGCATAGGTTTAGTCCGGCGTGCTGACCTCTCTATTAAGTCTAGGTCGGGTTGCGGCATATTGTTTGGCCGAGGCTGGGCATGACCCAGGAAAGTGTGTCTGGCCGGAGTTAATCGAGCGTGGTGGGTAAGTTGGTGCACCCCTGCAGGGAAGAAAACATCTATCGATAGCCTGTCCTACGGTAACTGACACTTGGAGTTGTATCCCGATCGATACAACTAGAACTGGATACTTGAGATGAGACATGGATATGAGAAATGAATAGTATGGCTCTGGGATTGCTTTCTCGTAGGGAGTCGAGAAAGGATCTCTGGCCGAGGTTGATAACACATCTACTAGTTTACTTTATGCTACTCTACTCCCTCCTGTTGCTGCAAGATGGTGGTTTCCAGAAGATGCTAGTCTTCGATACGCTAGGCTTTCCCCTTCTCTTCTGGCATTCTGCAGTTCAGTCCACAGATACTACCCATTTCATTGACACCGATGCATATGTACTGTAGATCCTTGCTTGCGAGTACTTTGGATGAGTACTCACGGTTGCTTTGCTCCCCCTTTCCCCCTTTTTCCATTCTTCTTGGATGTCTCAACCAGATGGTGGAGCCCAGGATCCAGACGCCGCCTTCGACGACGACTGCTACTACACTGAGGGTGCTTACTACTATGTGGAGGCCGCCGACGACCAGGAGTAGTTAGGAGGCTCCCAGGAAGGAGGCCTTGCCTTTTCGATCGTTGTTGCTTTTGTGCTAGCCTTCTTAAGGCAGACTTGTCTAACTCATGTTTGTACTCAGATATTGTTGCTTCCGCTGACTCTTGTGTATTCGAGCTTATGTATTCGAGCCCTCGAGGCCCCTGGCTTGTAATATAAAGCTTGCATTATTTTAATTTGTGTCTAGAGTTGTGTTGTGATATCTTCCCGTGAGTCCTTGATCTTGATCGTACAATTTGCGTGTATGATTAGTGTACGGTCGAGTCGGGGGCGTCACACGTGGCGAAGGGGTTGCTCCGCATGAGCCACCGGGGCCCTGAGCCTTGGGAAGCTCTGAGGGTCCAGGCGGTTCCTCGAGGACCGTCTCCATCTCCGCCAGGACTGCGTGGTGCCTGGTCTCCTAGGCCACCAGGACGCTCCGCAGGCTGCGCTGGTAGGCGGCTGCCATGCTCGGCAGGCCGAACGGCATGCGAACATAGCTGTGAGGCGGGCCCTCGCAACGTCCCACGCGCGAAGGCCAGAAGAGGTCCTGAGATGCGGCCCTGTTGAGCCCTGGGATGTCGATGTAGACGCGCAGCCCGCCATCCTCACCTGGATGGGGAGCTGCGCTAGGTGGGCGGTGATACGTCTCCAACGTATCTATAATTTTTTATTGTTCCATGCTATATTATATTATGTTTTGGATGATTAACGGGCTTTATTATACATTTTTATATTAATTTTGGGACTAACCTATTAACCGGAGGGCCCAGCCCGAATTGCTGTTTCTTTGCCTATTTCAGTGTTTTGCACAAAAAGAATATCAAACAGAGTCCAAACGGAATGAAACCTCCGGGAACGTGATTTTTGGAACGAACGTGATCCAGAGGACTTGGAGTCTACGTCAAGAAATCAACCAGGAGAGCACGAGGCAGGGGGCGCGCCCTCCACCCTCATGGGGCCCATGTTGCTCCACCGACGTACTTGTTCCTCCTATATATACCTACATACCCCCAAACTATCAGATACGGAGCCAAAAACCTAATTCCACCGCCGCAACCTTCTGTACCAGTGAGATCCCATCTTGGGGCCTTTTCCGGCGCACCGTCGGAAGGGGCATTGATCACGGAGGGCTTCTACATCAACACAATAGCCTCTCCAATGATGTGTGAGTAGTTTACCTCAGACCTTCGGGTCCATAGTTATTAGCTAGATGGCTTCTTCTCTTTCTTTGGATCTCAATACAAAGTTCTCCACGATTCTTGTGGAGATCTATTCGATGTAATCTTCTTTTGCGGTGTGTTTGTTGAGACCGATGAATTGTGGGTTTATGATCAAGTTTATCTATGAACAATATTTGAATCTCCTCTGAATTCTTTTATGTATGATTGGTTATCTTTGCAAGTCTCTTCGAATTATCAGTTTGGTTTGGCCTACTAGATTGATCTTTCTTGCAATGGGAGAAGTGCTTAGCTTTGGGTTCAATCTTGTGGTGTCCTTTCCCAGTGACAGCAGGGGCAGCAAGGCACGTATTGTATTGTTGCCATCGAGGATAAAAAGATGGGGTTTATATCATATTGCATGAGTTTATCCCTCTACATCATGTCATCTTACTTAAAGCATTACTCTGTTCTTATGAACTTAATACTCTAGATGCATGCTGGATAGCGGTCGATATGTGGAGTAATAGTAGTAGATGCAGGCAGGAGTCGGTCTACTTGTCGCGGACGTGATGCCTATATACATGATCATACCTAGATATTCTCATAACTATGCTCAATTCTATCAATTGTTCAACAGTAATTTGTTCACCCACCGTAATACTTATGCTCTCGAGAGAAGCCACTAGTGAAACCTATGGCCCCCGGGTCTATTTTCCATAATATTAATCTTCCAACACTTAGTTATTTTTATTGCCTTTTATTTTACTTTGCATCTTTATCATAAAAATACCAAAAATATTATCTTATCATATCTATCAGATCTCACTCTCGTAAGTGACCGTTGAGGGATTGACAACCCCTTTATCGTGTTGGTTGCGAGGTTCTTATTTGTTTGTGTAGGTGTGAGGTACTCGTGCGTGATCTCCTACTGGATTGATACCTTGGTTCTCAAAAACTGAGGGAAATACTTACGCTACTTTACTGCATCACCCTTTCCTCTTCAAGGGAAAACCAACGCAGTGCTCAAGAGGTAGCAAGAAGGATTTCTAGCGCCGTTGCCGGGGAGATTCGCGCCAAGTCAAGTCAAGTCAAGACATACCAAGTACCCATCACAAACTCTTATCCCTCGCATTACATTATTTGCCATTTGCCTCTCGTTTTCCTTTCCCCCACTTCACCCTTGCCGTTTTATCCGCCCTCTCTTTTCCGTTCATCGCTTTCTTGCTTGTCTTATCGTTATGGCTAGTCCTCTATCTTCTCCATTGTCTCCCGAGAATGAAGTTCTTAATTTTAAGCAAAGGGAGGGAGAAAATCTAAAAGACGCTTGGTATAGAATTTGCAATGCTCAAAATAGATCTACCAGGAAGCAATCTACTACCGTTCTTCTCCGCAATTTTTATGTAGGCGCTACTCCTTGGTACAGATATATTCTTCATATCATTACCGGAGGGAATTTCTTGGGTAGCCATACTTTTGATTCTTATAATGCTATGATAGATTTGTTTGGCTCACCACCTCTTTTGGTTAATGGAACTACGTTAACTTTGGAACATGTGATGCAAAAGCTTGAAATTATTGAAAATAAAGTTGCTACTGTAGAGCTGATTGAGAATTTGGATAAAAAGATCCACAACCAAATTACCCAATATGGATCTAAGGTGGGAGTTGTTCTGAAAAGTTTTAAGGAAAAAGAACCTATAGTTAATGAAAGAATAGATCAAGATTCTACTAGAATCGATCAACTTGAGGGAATTATCACCAACTTGGGGACCGCTTTTTCTTCCGTTAAAAACACTACAAATCCTCCTACCAAAATTGCCAAGCTTGTTTATGTTCCTAAAAATAAGGGTGAATCCTCTAGTAAGGAAACTGCGGATCTGAAATCAATAAGTGTTCATCCCAATCTTTTTGCTATCATTAAGGAACCGTTTGTTGCAAATGATTTTCTTGATTTTGTGCCTAGAAGTTTGATAATTAATTAAAAAAAAAGAAACTCCTAGGGGTCGTAGGTGTCTTATTGAAGAATTGCCTACCAAAGATGGCAATGCCTAGATCTATCCTTGCTTTTATGCCTAGCTAGGGGCGTTAAATGATAGCGCTTGTTGGGAGGCAACCCAATTTTATTTTAGTTTTTTGTTTCTTGATTCTGTTAGGAATAATTTTTTGATCTAGCCTCTGGTTAGACTTGTTTTTATGTTTTAATTAGTGTTTGTGCCAAGTTAAACCTATAGGATCTTCTTGGATGATAGTTATTTGATCTTGCTGAAAATTCCAGAAACTTTCTGCTTACGAAAACAATTGTTAAAAATCACCAGAACGTGATAAAATACTGATTCCAATTGCTGCTGATCAATAAACAAATTGTCTAGGTCTTCCTATTTTGGTAGATGTTTTTGAGTTCCAGAAGTTTGCGTTAGTTACAGATTACTACAGACTGTTCTGTTTTTGACAGATTCTGTTTTTCGTGTGTTGTTTGCTTATTTTGATGAATCTATGGCTAGTAAAATAGTTTATAAACCATAGAGAAGTTGGAATAAAATAGGTTTAACACAAATATAAATAAAGAATGAGTTCAATACAGTACCTTGAAGTGGTGTTTTGTTTTCTTTCGCTAACGGAGCTCACGAGATTTTCTGCTAAGTTTTGTGTTGTGAAGTTTTCAAGTTTTGGGTAAAAGATTTGATGGATTATGGAACAAGGAGTGGCAAGAGCCTAAGCTTGGGGATGCCCATGGCACCCCAAGATAGTCTAAGGACACCAAAAATCCAAAGCTTGGGGATGCCCTGGAAGGCATCCCCTCTTTCGTCTACTTCCATTGGTAACTTTACTTGGAGCTATATTTTTATTCACCACATGATATGTGTTTTGCTTGGAGCGTCTTGTATGATTTGAGTCTTTGCTTTTTAGTTTACCACAATCATCCTTGCTGTACACACCTTTTGAGAGAGACACACATGATTCGGAATTTATTAGAATACTCTATATGCTTCACTTATATCTTTTGAGCTATATAGTTTTTGCTCTAGTGCTTCACTTATATCTTTTAGAGCACGGTGGTGGATTTGTTTTATAGAAACTATTGTTCTCTAATGCTTCACTTATATTATTTTGAGAGTCCTACAAAACAGCATGGTAATTTGCTTTAATTATGATAGGCATTCAAGATTAGTAATTTTTTTTCTTATTAGTGTGTTGAATACTATGAGAAGTTTGATGCTTGATAATTGTTTTGAGATATGAAGATGGTGATATTAGAGTCATGCTAGTTGAGTAGTTGTGAATTTGAGGAATACTTGTGTTAAAGTTTGTGATTTCCGTAGCATGCAAGTATGGTGAACCGTTATGTGATGAAGTCGGAGCATGATTTATTTATTGATTGTCTTCCTTATGAGTGGTGGTCGGGGACGAGCGATGGTCTTTTCCTACCAATCTATCCCCCTAGGAGCATGCGCATAATACTTTGCTTTGATAACTTGTATATTTTGCAATAAGTATATGAGATCTTTATGACTAATGTTGAGTCCATGGATTATACGCACTCTCTTCCTTCCACCATTGCTAGCCTCTCTAATACCGCACACTTTTCGCCGGTATCATACACCCACCATATACCTTCCTCAAAACAGCCACCATACCTACCTATCATGGAATTTCCATAGCCATTCCGAGATATATTGCCATGCAACTTACCACCTTTCCGTTTACTATGACACGCTTCATCATTGTCATATTGCTTTGCATGATCATGTAGTTGACATCGTATTTGTGGCAAAGCCACAGTTCATAATTCTTTCATACATGCCACTCTTGATTCATTGCATATCCCGGTACTCCGCCGGAGGCATCACATAGAGTCATATTGTTGTTCTAAGTATTGAGTTGTAATTCTTGAGTTGTAAGAAAATAAAAGTGTGATGATCATCATTATTAGAGCATTGTCCCAAGTGAGGAAAGGATGATGGAGACTATGACTCCCCCACAAGTCGGGATGAGACTCCGGACGAAAAAAAAGAGAGAGAGAAAAAGAGGCCATAAAAAAAGAGAAAAGGCCCAAATAAATAAATAAAAATGAGAGAAAAGAGAGAAGGGACAATGTTACTATCCTTTTACCACACTTATGCTTCAAAGTAGCACCATGATCTTCATGATAGAGAGTCTCCTATGATATCACTTTCATATACTAGTGAGAATTTTTCATTATAGAACTTGGCTTGTATATTCCAATGATGGGCTTCCTCAAAATGCCCTAGGTCTTTGTGAGCAAGCGAGTTGGATGCACACCCACTTAGTTTCTTTTGTTGAGCTTTCATATACTTATAGCTCTAGTGCATCCGTTGCATGGCAATCCCTACTCACTCACATTGATATCTATTGATGGGCATCTCCATAGCCCGTTGATACGCCTAGTTGATGTGAGACTATCTTCTCCTTTTTGTCTTCTCCACAACCACCATTCTATTCCATATATAGTGCTACGTCCATGGCTCACGCTCATGTATTGCGTGAAGATTGAAGAAGTTTGAGAACACCAAAAGTATGGAACAATTGCTTGGCTTGTCATCGGGGTTGTGCATGATTTAAATATTTTGTGTGGTGAAGATAGAGCATAGCCAGACTATATGATTTTGTAGGGATAACTTTCTTTGGCCATGTTATTTTGAGAAGACATAATTGCTTGGTTAGTATGCTTGAAGTATTATTATTTTTATGTCAATATTAAACTTTTATCTTGAATCTTTCGGATCTGAATATTCATACCACAATTAAGAGAATTACATTGAAAATTATGCTAAGTAAGCATTCCACATCAAAAATTCTGTTTTTATCATTTACCTACTCGAGGACGAGCAGGAATTAAGCTTGGGGATGCTTGATACGTCTCCAACGTATCTATAATTTTTTATTGTTCCATGCTATATTATATTCTGTTTTGGATGATTAACGGGCTTTATTATACACTTTTATATTATTTTTGGGACTAACCTATTAACCGGAGGCCCAGCCCGAATTGCTGTTTTTTTTGCCTATTTCAGTGTTTCGCAAAAAAAGAATATCAAACGGAGTCCAAACGGAATGAAACCTTCGGGAACGTGATTTTCGGAACGAACGTGATCCAGAGGACTTGGAGTCTACGTCAAGAAATCAACCAGGAGAGCACGAGGCAGGGGGCGCGCCTACCCCCTTGGGCGCGCCCTCCACCCTCGTGGGGCCCACGTTGCTCCACCGATGTACTTCTTCCTCCTATATATACCTACGTACCCCCAAACTATCAGATACGGAGCCAAAAACCTAATTCCACCGCCGCAACCTTCTGTACCCGTGAGATCCCATCTTGGGGCCTTTTCTGGCGCTCCGCCGGAGGGGGCATTGATCACGGAGGGCTTCTACATCAACACCATAGCCTCTCCGATGATGTGTGAGTAGTTTACCTCAGACCTTCGGATCCATAGTTATTAGCTAGATGGCTTCTTCTCTCTCTTTGGATCTCAATACAAACTTCTGCATGATTCTTGTGGAGATCTATTCGATGTAATCTTCTTTTGCGGTGTGTTTGTTGAGACCGATGAATTGTGGGTTTATGATCAAGTTTATCTATGAAAAATATTTGAATCTTCTGAATTCTTTTATGTATGATTGGTTATCTTTGCAAGTCTCTTCGAATTATCAGTTTGGTTTGGCCTACTAGATTGATCTTTCTTGCAATGGGAGAAGTGCTTAGCTTTGGGTTCAATCTTGCGGTGTCCTTTCCCAGTGACAGCACGGGCAGCAAGGCATGTATTGTATTGTTGCCATCGAGGATAAAAAGATGGGGTTTATATCATATTGCATGAGTTTATCCATCTACATCATGTCATCTTACTTAAAGCATTACTCTGTTCTTATGAACTTAATACTCTAGATGTTGGGGAACGTAGTAATTTCAAAAAAAATTCCTACGAACACGCAAGATCATGGTGATGTATAGCAACGAGAGGGGAGAGTGTTGTCCACGTACCCTCGTAGACCGAAAGCGGAAGCGTTAACACAACGCGGTTGATGTAGTCATACGTCTTCACGATCCGACCGATCAAGTACCGAACGCACGGCACCTCCGAGTTCAGCACACGTTCAGCTCGATGACGTCCCTCGAACTCCGATCCAGCCGAGTGTTGAGGGAGAGTTTCGTCAGCACGACGGCGTGGTGACGATGATGATGTTCTACCGACGCAGGGCTTCGCCTAAGCACCGCTACGATATTATCGAGGTGTAATATGGTGGAGGGGGGCACCGCACACGGCTAAAAGATCGTTGATCAATTGTGTGTCTAGAGGTGCCCCTGCCCCCGTATATAAAGGTGCAAGGGGGAGGCCGCCGGCCAAGGGAGGAGAGGCACGCCAGGAGGAGTCCTACTCCTACCGGGAGTAGGACTCCCCCCCTTTCCATGTTGGACTAGGAGAGGAAGGGAGAAGAGGTGGAGGGGAGGAAGGAAGTGGGGGCGCCGCCCCCCTCTCCTTTTCCTATTCGGACTGGGGGGGAGGGGCGCGCGGCCCTGCCCTGGCCTCCTCTCCTCTCTTCCACCTAGGCCCACTAAGGCCCATTAAGTTACCGGGGGGTTCCAGTAACCTCCCGGTACTCCGGAAAAATCCCGATTTCACCCAGAACACTTCCGATGTCCAAACATAGGCTTCCAATATATCAATCTTTATGTCTCGACCATTTCGAGACTCCTCGTCATGTCCGTGATCACATCCGGGACTCCGAACAACCTTCGGTACATCAAAACATATAAACTCATAATATAACTATCATCGTAACGTTAAGCGTGCGGACCCTACGGGTTCGAGAACTATGTAGACATGACCGAGACACCTCTCCGGTCAATAACCAATAGCGGAACCTGGATGCTCATATTGGTTCCTACATATTCTACGAAGATCTTTATCGGTCAGACCGCATAACAACATACGTTGTTCCCTTTGTCATCGGTATGTTACTTGCCCGAGATTCGATCATCGGTATCTCGATACCTAGTTCAATCTCGTTACCGGCAAGTCTCTTTACTCGTTCCGTAATACATCATCCCGCAACTAACTCATTAGTCACAATGCTTGCAAGGCTTATAGTGATGTGTATTACTGAGTGGGCCCAGAGATACCTCTCCGACAATCGGAGTGACAAATCCTAATCTCGAAATACGCCAACCCAACAAGTACCTTTGGAGACACCTGTAGAGCACCTTTATAATCACCCAGTTACGTTGTGACGTTTGGTAGCACACAAAGTGTTCCTCCGGTAAACGGGAGTTGCATAATCTCATAGTCATAGGAACATGTATAAGTCATGAAGAAAGCAATAGCAACATACTAAACGATCGAGTGCTAAGCTAACGGAATGGGTCAAGTCAATCACATCATTCTCCTAATGATGTGATCCCGTTAATCAAATGACAACTCATGTCTATGGCTAGGAAACATAACCATCTTTGATCAACGAGCTAGTCAAGTAGAGGCATACTAGTGACACTCTGTTTGTCTATGTATTCACACATGTATTATGTTTCCGGTTAATACAATTCTAGCATGAATAATAAACATTTATCATGATATAAGGAAATAAATAATAACTTTATTATTGCCTCTAGGGCATATTTCCTTCAGTCTCCCACTTGCACTAGAGTCAATAATCTAGATTACACAGTAATGATTCTTACACCCATGGAGTCTTGGTGCTGATCATGTTTTGCTCGTGGAAGAGGCTTAGTCAACGGGTCTGCAACATTCAGATCCGTATGTATCTTGCAAATTTCTATGTCTCCCACCTGGACTAAATCCCGGATGGAATTGAAGCGTCTTTTGATGTGCTTGGTTCTCTTGTGAAATCTGGATTCCTTTGCTAAGGCAATTGCACCAGTATTGTCACAAAAGATTTTCATTGGTCCCGATGCACTAGGTATGACACCTAGATCGGATATGAACTCCTTCATCCAGACTCCTTCATTTGCTGCTTCCGAAGCAGCTATGTACTCCGCTTCACACGTAGATCCCGCCACGACACTTTGCTTAGAACTGCACCAACTGACAGCTCCACCGTTCAATGTAAATACGTATCCGGTTTGCGATTTAGAATCGTCCGGATCAGTGTCAAAGCTTGCATCAACGTAACCATTTACGATGAGCTCTTTGTCACCTCCATAAACGAGAAACATATCCTTAGTCCTTTTCAGGTATTTCAGGATGTTCTTGACCGCTGTCCAGTGATCCACTCCTGGATTACTTTGGTACCTCCCTGCTAAACTTATAGCAAGGCACACATCAGGTCTGGTACACAGCATTGCATACATGATAGAGCCTATGGCTGAAGCATAGGGAACATCTTTCATCTTCTCTCTATCTTCTGCAGTGGTCGGGCATTGAGTCTTACTCAATCTCACACCTTGTAGTACAGGCAAGAACCCTTTCTTTGCTTGATCCATTTTGAACTTCTTCAAAACTTTGTCAAGGTATGTGCTTTGTGAAAGTCCAATTAAGCATCTTGATCTATCTCTATAGATCTTGATGCCCAATATATATGCAGCTTCACCGAGGTCTTTCATTGAAAAACTCTTATTCAAGTATCCCTTTATGCTATCCAGAAATTCTATATCATTTCCAATCAGCAATATGTCATCCACATATAATATCAGAAATGCTACTGAGCTCCCACTCACTTTCTTGTAAATACAGGCTTCTCCAAAAGTCTGTATAAAACCAAATGCTTTGATCACACTATCAAAGCGTTTATTCCAACTCCGAGAGGCTTGCACCAGTCCATAAATGGATCGCTGGAGCTTGCACACTTTGTTAGCTCCCTTTGGATCGACAAAACCTTCCGGTTGCATCATATACAACTCTTCTTCCAGAAATCCATTCAGGAATGCAGTTTTGACATCCATTTGCCAAATTTCATAATCATAAAATGCGGCAATTGCTAACATGATTCGGACAGACTTAAGCATCGCTACGGGTGAGAAGGTCTCATCGTAGTCAATCCCTTGAACTTGTCGAAAACCTTTCGCAACAAGTCGAGCTTTATAGACAGTAACATTACCATCAGCGTCAGTCTTCTTCTTGAAGATCCATTTATTTTCAATGGCTTGCCGATCATCGGGCAAGTTAACCAAAGTCCATACTTTGTTCTCATACATGGATCCCATCTCGGATTTCATGGCCTCAAGCCATTTTGCGGAATCTGGGCTCACCATCGCTTCTTCATAGTTCGTAGGTTCGTCATGGTCTAGTAACATAACCTCCAGAACAGGATTACCGTACCACCCTGGTGCGGATCTTAATCTGGTTGACCTACGAGGTTCAGTAATAACTTGATCTGAAGTTTCATGATCATTATCATTAACTTCCTCACTAATTGGTGTAGGTGTCACAGAAACTAATTTCTTTGATGATCTACTTTCCAATAAGGGAGCAGGTACAGTTACCTCATCAAGTTCTACTTTCCTCCCACTCACTTCTTTAGAGAGAAACTCCTTCTCTAGAAAGGATCCATTCTTAGCAACGAATGTCTTGCCTTCGGATCTGTGATAGAAGGTGTACCCAACAGTCTCCTTTGGGTATCCTATGAAGACACATTTCTCCGATTTAGGTTCGAGCTTATCAGGTTGAAGTTTCTTCACATAAGCATCGCAACCCCAAACTTTAAGATACGACAACTTTGGTTTCTTGCCAAACCATAGTTCATAAGGTGTCGTTTCAACGGATTTTGATGGTTCCCTATTTAGAGTGAATGCAGCCGTCTCTAAAGCATAACCCCAAAACAATAGCGGTAAATCAGTAAGAGACATCATAGATCGCACCATATCTAGTAAAGTACGATTACGACGTTCGGACACACCATTATGTTGTGGTGTTCCGGGTGGCGTGAGTTGCGAAACTATTCCGCATTGTTTCAAATGTAAGCCAAACTCGTAACTCAAATATTCTCCTCCATGATCTGATCGTAGAAACTTTATTTTCTTGTTATGATGATTTTCAACTTCGCTCTGAAATTCTTTGAACTTTTCAAATGTTTCAGACTTATGTTTCATTAAATAGATATACCCATATCTGCTCAAATCATCTCTGAAGGTGAGAAAATAACGATATCCGCCACGAGCCTCAATATTCATCGGACTACATACATCTGTATGTATGATTTCCAACAAATTAGTTGCTCTCTCCATCGTACCGGAGAATGGTGTTTTAGTCATCTTGCCCATGAGACACGGTTCGCAAGTACCAAGTGATTCATAATCAAGTGATTCCAAAAGTCCATCATTATGGAGTTTCTTCATGCGCTTTACACCGATATGACCTAAACGGCAGTGCCACAAATAAGCTGCACTATCATTATCAACTCTTTATCTTTTGGCTTCGACATTATGAATATGTGTATCACTACTATCGAGATTCAACAAAAATAGACCACTCTTCAAGGGTGCATGACCATAAAAGATATTACTCATATAAATAGAACAACCATTATTCTCTGATTTAAATGAATAACCGTCTCGCATTAAACAAGATCCAGATATAATGTTCATGCTTAACGCTGGCACCAAATAACAATTATTTAGGTCTAAAACTAATCCCGAAGGTAGATGTAGAGGTAGCGTGCCGACCGCGATCACATCGACTTTGGAACCATTTCCCACGCGCATCGTCACCTCGTCCTTAGCCAATCTTCGCTTAATCCGTAGCCCCTGTTTCGAGTTGCAAATATTAGCAACAGAACCAGTATCAAATACCCAGGTGCTACTGCGAGCATTAGTAAGGTACACATCAATAACATGTATATCACATATACCTTTGTTAACCTTGCCATCCTTCTTATCCGCCAAATACTTGGGGCAGTTCCGCTTCCAGTGACCAGTCTGCTTGCAGTAGAAGCACTCAGTTTCAGGCTTAGGTCCAGACTTGGGTTTCTTCTCCTGAACAGCAACTTGCTTGCTGTTCTTCTTGAAGTTCCCCTTCTTCTTCCCTTTGCCCTTTTTCTTGAAACTAGTGGTCTTATTGACCATCAACACTTGATGCTCCTTTTTGATTTCTACCTCCGCTGCCTTTAGCATTGCGAAGAGCTCGGGAATTGTCTTATTCATCCCTTGCATGTTATAGTTCATCACGAAGCTCTTGTAGCTTGGTGGCAGTGATTGAAGAATTCTGTCAATGACGCTATCATCCGGAAGATTAACTCCCAGTTGAATCAAGTGATTATTATACCCAGACATTTTGAGTATATGCTCACTGACAGAACTATTCTCTTCCATCTTGCAGCTGTAGAACTTATTGGAGACTTCATATCTCTCAATCCGGGCATTTGCTTGAAATATTAACTTCAACTCCTGGAACATCTCATATGCTCCATGACGTTCAAAACGTCGTTGAAGACCCGGTTCTAAGCCGTAAAGCATGGCACACTGAACTATTGAGTAGTCATCAGCTTTGCTCTGCCAGACGTTCATAACTTCTGGTGTTGCTCTTGCAGCAGGCCTGGCACCCAGCGGTGCTTCCAGGACGTAATTCTTCTGTGCAGCAATGAGGATAATCCTCAAGTTACGGACCCAGTCCGTGTAATTGCTACCATCATCTTTCAACTTTGCTTTCTCAAGGAACGCATTAAAATTCAACGGAACAACAGCACGGGCCATCTATCTACAATTAACATAGACAAGCAAGATACTATCAGGTACTAAGTTCATGATAAATTCAAGTTCAATTAATCATATTACTTTAAGAACTCCCACTTAGATAGACATCCCTCTAATCCTCTAAGTGATCACGTGATCCATATCAACTAAACCATGTCCGATCATCACGTGAGATGGAGTAGTTTCAATGGTGAACATCACTATGTTGATCATATCTACTATATGATTCACGCTCGACCTTTCGGTCTCCGTGTTCCGAGGCCATATCTGCATATGCTAGGCTCGTCAAGTTTAACCTGAGTATTCCGCGTGTGCAACTGTTTTGCACCCGTTGTATTTGAACGTAGAGCCTATCACACCCGATCATCACGTGGTGTCTCAGCACGAAGAACTTTCGCAACGGTGCATACTCAGGGAGAACACTTTTATCTTGAAATTTTAGTGAGAGATCATCTTATAATGCTACCGTCAATCAAAGCAAGATAAGATGCATAAAAGATAAACATCACATGCAATCAATATAAGTGATATGATATGGCCATCATCATCTTGTGCTTGTGATCTCCATCTCCGAAGCACCGTCATGATCACCATCGTCACCGGCGCGACACCTTGATCTCCATCGTAGCATCGTTGTCGTCTCGCCAACTATTGCTTTTACGACTATCGCTACCGCTTAGTGATAAAGTAAAACAATTACATGGCGATTGCATTGCATACAATAAAGCGACAACCATATGGCTCCTGCCAGTTGCCGATAACTCGGTTACAAAACATGATCATCTCATACAATAAAATATAGCATCATGTCTTGACCATATCACATCACAACATGCCCTGCAAAAACAAGTTAGACGTCCTCTACTTTGTTGTTGCAAGTTTTACGTGGCTGCTACGGGCTTAGCAAGAACCGTTCTTACCTACGCATCAAAACCAAAACGATAGTTTGTCAAGTTGGTGCTATTTTAACCTTCACAAGGACCGGGCGTAGCCACACTCGGTTCAACTAAAGTGAGAGAGACAGACACCCGCCAGTCACCTTTAAGCGACGAGTGCTCGCAACGCTGAAACCAGTCTCGCGTAAGCGTACGCGTAATGTCGGTCCGGGCCGCTTCATCTCACAATACCGCCGAACCAAAGTATGACATGCTGGTAAGCAGTATGACTTATATCGCCCACAACTCACTTGTGTTCTACTCGTGCATAACATCAACGCATAAAACCTGGCTCAGATGCCACTGTTGGGGAACGTAGTAATTTCAAAAAAATTCCTACGAACACGCAAGATCATGGTGATGTATAGCAACGAGAGGGGAGAGTGTTGTCCACGTACCCTCGTAGACCGAAAGCGGAAGCGTTAACACAACGCGGTTGATGTAGTCGTACGTCTTCACGATCCGACCGATCAAGTACCAAACGCACGGCACCTCCGAGTTCAGCACACGTTCAGCTCGATGACGTCCCTCGAACTCCGATTCAGTCGAGTGTTGAGGGAGAGTTTCGTCAGCACGACGGCGTGGTGACGATGATGATGTTCTACCGACGCAGGGCTTCGCCTAAGCATCGCTATGATATTATCGAGGTGTAATATGGTGGAGGGGGGCACCGCACACGGCTAAAAGATCGTTGATCAATTGTATGTCTAGAGGTGCCCCCCTGCCCCCATATATAAAGGTACAAGGGGGAGGCCGCCGGCCAAGGGAGGAGAGGCGCGCCAGGAGGAGTCCTACTCCTACCGGGAGTAGGACTCCCCCCTTTCCATGTTGGACTAGGAGAGGAAGGGAGAAGAGGTGGAGGGGAGGAAGGAAGGGGGGCGCCGCCCCCCTCTCCTTGTCCTATTCGGACTGGGGGGGGGAAGGGGCGCGCGGCCCTGCCCTGGCCTCCTCTCCTCTCTTCCACCTAGGCCCACTAAGGCCCATTAAGTTACCGGGGGGTTCCGGTAACCTCCCGGTACTCCGGAAAAATCCTGATTTCACCCAGAACACTTCCGATGTCCAAACATAGGCTTCCAATATATCAATCTTTATGTCTCGACCATTTCGAGACTCCTCATCATGTCCGTGATCACATCCGGGACTCCGAACAACCTTCGGTACATCAAAACATATAAACTCATAATATAACTGTCATCGTAACGTTAAGCGTGCGGACCCTACGGGTTCGAGAACTATGTAGGCATGACCGAGACACCTCTCCGGTCAATAACCAATAGCGGAACCTGGATGCTCATATTGGTTCCTACATATTCTACGAAGATCTTTATCGGTCAGACCGCATAACAACATACGTTGTTCCCTTTGTCATCGGTATGTTACTTGCCCGAGATTCGATCGTCAGTATCTCGATACCTAGTTCAATCTCGTTACCGGCAAGTCTCTTTACTCGTTCCGTAATACATCATCCCGCAACTAACTCATTAGTCACAATGCTTGCAAGGCTTATAGTGATGTGTATTACTGAGTGGGCCCAGAGATACCTCTCCGACAATCGGAGTGACAAATCCTAATCTCGAAATACGCCAACCCAACAAGTACCTTTGGAGACACCTGTAGAGCACCTTTATAATCACCCAGTTACGTTGTGACGTTTGGTAGCACACAAAGTGTTCCTCCGGTAAACGGGAGTTGCATAATCTCATAGTCATAGGAACATGTATAAGTCATGAAGAAAGCAATAGCAACATACTAAACGATCGAGTGCTAAGCTAACGGAATGGGTCAAGTCAATCACATCATTCTCCTAATGATGTGATCCCGTTAATCAAATGACAACTCATGTCTATGGCTAGGAAACATAACCATCTTCGATCAACGAGCTAGTCAAGTAGAGGCATACTAGTGACACTCTGTTTGTCTATGTATTCACACATGTATTATGTTTCCGGTTAATACAATTCTAGCGTGAATAATAAACATTTATCATGATGTAAGGAAATAAATAATAACTTTATTATTGCCTCTAGGGCATATTTCCTTCACTAGATGCATGTTGGATAGCGGTCGATGTGTGGAGTAATAGTAGTAGATGCAGGCAGGAGTCGGTCTACTTGTCGCGGACGTGATGCCTATATACATGATCATACCTAGATATTCTCATAACTATGCTCAATTCTATCAATTGCTCAACAGTAATTTGTTCACCCACCGTAATACTTATGCTCTCGAGAGAAGCCACTAGTGAAACCTATGGCCCCCGGGTCTATTTTCCATAATATTAATCTTCCAACACTTAGTTATTTTCATTGCCTTTTATTTTACTTTGCATCTTTATCATAAAAATACCAAAAATATTATCTTATCATATCTATCAGATCTCACTCTCGTAAGTGACCGTTGAGGGATTGACAACCCTTTTATCGCGTTGGTTGCGAGGTTCTTATTTGTTTCTGTAGGTGTGAGGGACTCGTGCGTGATCTCCTACTGGATTGATACCTTGGTTCTCAAAAACTGAGGGAAATACTTACGCTACTTTACTGCATCACCCTTTCCTCTTCAAGGGAAAACCAACGCAATGCTCAAGAGGTAGCAGGCGGCGGTCGCCGCGCATGGCTCTTGCTTCTTGAAGCTCGTGAGTGGTCTTGGCGATGAACTCCTGAGCGCCCGGTGTCCTCCTGAGGGAAACGTGTCCTCCTGAGGGAAACGTGTCGCGAAGCACGCCTCCATGTGGTGCCCGAGCACCTCCCTTGTGATGTTGGCTAGGTCTGAGGCCCTCCAGAAGAGAGCCCCCGAGCCCTGCCCGAGGAGGGCGCCGGGCGCGCCTTCCTATGCAACAGAGGGAGGCGCCCCAGGCGCGGGCGCCGATCCTGATGCGGCGCCGCTAGAGGCACCACTCCCGTGAGGCCCTGTGCGGAGTAGTTGCTTCTTCTTCTTGGGGATGGCCTCAGGAGGGTATATGGTGCCTTGGTCGTCGGGGTCTTCGATTGCCGCGGCTTGGAAGGCGCGCTCGAGGGAACACACTGCGTCTCTTTCTTTGCAGGGGACTGCGATGATACCACTGGTTCCTGGCATCTTGATGACGTTGTAGCCGTCGTGAGTCACTGCCATGAACTTGGCCAATGCTGGGTACCCGAGGATGGCGTTGTATGGCAGACGAATGTGGGCGACGTCGAAGTCGATGAGCTCGGTGTGGTAGTTGTCGCGCCCACCGAAGGTGACAGGGAGGCGGACCTGCCCGATTGAGGTGGTGGATCCATCGGTCACTCCTGAGAAGGGCTTGGTCGGTTGTAGCTGATCATAGGGTACTTGAAGGCGATCGAACATGTCGACGGACAGGACATTAAGCCCTGCACCGCCATCGATGAGGGTCTTGGTGACTTGGACGTTGCTGATGACAGGCGAGCAGAGCATTGGGAGAGCACCGGTGGTCGCGGCGCACTTGAGCTGGTCTGCCGAGCTGAAAGTGATGGCATACTTGGACCACCTGAGCGGGCGTGTTGCCTCGAGCCTGGGAAGGGCCGCGTGCACCTCGCGAGCAAACTGCTTGAAGATACGCTGAGACGCTGGGGCTTGAGCTCCGCCCAAGATGCAGGCGATAGCACGCGGTTCCTGGAAGCCCCCAGCTCCTTCGTCCTGATGCTGGTCGTCGTTCCTCCTTGGCGGCGGCGGCAGTGGAGGAAGGCCAGCATTGCCCTGAGGGCGGTCCTCACGAGGATGATCCCTCCAGGCGCCCTCATGAGGCTGGTCCTGCCAGCGGTCCTCGCGAGGCCGGTCGTGCCACTCTGGGCGAGGGCCGCGATCGTCCCAGCGTCCTCCGCCTCGTCCTCCTCCTCTGTCGTAGCCCCGGTCGTTACGCTCGGGGCGTTGACCGAAGTGTCCATCTCAAATGGCCCTAAGCTCTTGACAGTCGTTGGTGTTGTGGCTGTGTACGTTGTGGAAGGCGCAGAACGGTCGGCTGCTTTTGGACGACTCGGGGTGGTCCCGGCCGCGCTTCGTATCCGGTTCCGCTGCGAGCACGGCCACTCCCTTGCGCTTGACGTCCTTGGCCTTGGCTTTCTTCTCCTCCGGGTCGGTAGCTGGGAGCTCGAGGAGGGAAAGACACCCCTCCTTAGTTCTCGCGCACTTGGTCGCCATGTTGAACAGCTCCAGGGCCGTGCATAACTCCTCGTGGATGGCGAGCTCCTCCGTCATCTTGACGTCGCGGACGCCATCAGAAAACGCGGGAGATGATGGCCTCATCCATCACCTTGGGGATCTTGAGATGAACGTTGTTGAAGCGCTGGATGTACTTCTGCAGGGTCTCTCCTGGTTGCTGCTTGATGCGGCGCAGGTCACCCGCAGCCGGTGGGCGGTCGCGAGTGACCTGGAAGTTGGTGATGAAGCGGTCGCGCATCTCATCCCAGGAGGAGATCGAGCCCGGGGGCAGGTTCAGGAGCCACGAGCGGGCGCCGTCCTTGAGAGCCATGGGGAACCAGTTCGCCATGACCTTTTCGTCGCCGTTGGCCGCCTCGATGCTCAGCTCGTAGAGCTGCAAGAACTCCGCAGGGTCGGGGGTGCCGTCGTAGCAAGGAGGCAGGTCTGGCTTGAACTTGCCTGGCCAGACGACGCTACGCAGCTCCGGAGTGAAGGCGCGGCAGCCGGCCGTGGCCATCGGGGTTCATCGTGGGGGCGGAATTTGATCTTGGTGTCCCCGCGCCGCCACGGCAAGTGGCGCATGGCCCTGCCGCGACAAACGATCCTGACATGGCGGTGCTGGGAGTGGTGGAGCGTTTTCTTGCGGTCGGGGAACTTCTTGGCAACTTCCTTCTTGCGCGGGTGCCCGGCGTGGCAGGTCGTGCCGGGGGGCCGCACGTCTTGGCGCCAGGGTGCCGTCTTGGTGCGGAGGTGGCGGAGGTGCTCCGTGAGCTACGTCGCCCGCAGCTGGAGGAGGGCGAGGCGGTGAAAGGGAAGGTGCGGGAGAGCCCCCTGCAGCGCTGACGAGCTCGGCGATGCGGTCCAGCCAGTCCTCGTAGAGGTCGTCGACTGGGCGGTAGCGCAGGAGCTCGCGCGCCATGAGCAGCGCGGCCTGCGCGTCCGCGGGAGCGCCACGAGTATGAGACGACGAGCCGGCTGGGGTCAGCGACGGAGTGGCGGTGCGGCCGTCCCTCCACACAGAGGGATGCAGAGAGGACGCTTGCTGCTCGTTTCCCGCCGGACCGGTGGCGGCGTTGGCGGCGGGTGACGGAGAATGACGGGGAGGCCCGCCGACAGGGGTTGTCTCAGCGACACGGGTGGCGAGAGCGGCCCGGCGCTCAGCGCGGGCCCGGCGAGCGTCGGCCATGAACTTGGTGGAGTGGCGAAGCGCGGATCGACGAGAGGAAAGCTTCGGCGCACCCCTACCTGGCGCGCCAAATGTCGGATTTCGGGTTCCGGCAAAACCCTCGAGGTTCGAACACTGGGGTGCGCACGAAGATCTCTCCTCCCCCTAGCTCACGCGCACCGCGATCTCACGGCCTGGCTCGATGAACCAAAGAACAAAAGGACATAAGGTTTATACTAGTTCGGGCCACCGTTGTGGTGTAATACCCTACTCCAGTGTGGTGTGGTGGATTGCCTCTCGGGCTGACGATGAACAGGTACAGGGGAAGAACAGCCTCCTGAGGAGAGGTGTTCTTGTGCTCGGAGAGCTTGTATGGATGAGGATGATCTGAGTCTGGATCAGTTGGCTCCTGTGGTAGTGGTTAGTCCTATTTATAGAGGCCCTGGTCCTCTTCCCAAATATTGAGCGAGAAGGGATCCCACAACGGCCAGATTTGAAGGGAGACAACTAGTACAAGTTATCCTGACTAAAGGTGGTCTTCGCCTGCTAAAGGCTCTGGTGGTGACGCCGTCTTGGGCTCCACAGTGACCTCCGTCCTGCTGGTCTTGGTCTCGTTGCACCGAAATGGAAACATTTTCCTGATGCCTCGGGACTCCTCGCCTGCGCTTGCCTCTTTAGCACCAAAGAGGAAACGAGGACACTGTGCGCGCTGGCGCCCACCTGGTCATGGTCGTCATGGCTTGCGTCACAGGGACCTCGCGAGGTGCCCCTTGCCTTGATCTCTCCGCTCCTCGCGAGCCAGCCTAGTGAGGCCGCCCCTGAGGAGGCCTTGCGTCGTCCGCCTCATGAGGTTTGGCCCCTCGCGAGGGTCTTGAGTGTTTGCTGGTGAAGATGGGCCGTAACGGGCCGCTGGTGGAGCCACGCCGTGGGCCGCAGGCAGGCAAGTCTGGGGACCCCCGTTCCTAGAACGCTGACAGGCTTGGAGTTGTAATTGGTGTGGTTAGGTACGAGTTGTGTAGGAGTCGGAAACTTGTATCCTAGGCCTCTTATATACGGAGGGGCACCACACGTTGTAACCCATGACGACTTGATACCAACAGATACGCGGGGGAGCCTACGGCTTGTGCCGGTGCCCGGGCGGCCGGTGTTGCGGTATCTTGGGGAGGAGCGCCCGTAGTCATGCCCCGGGATGTAGCCATATCGGTGAACCTCGTTAACAAATATCGTGCCTCGGTGTGTCGTCTATGATCTTGCATTAGCATTTTATTCTAACAAGTGGTATCATGAGCAAGGTTGCGAGAAGGCTATGCGGAAGATCATTCGGAGGCACGAGGATCATGCTCGACGGGTGCCAGGGAACGTCCGATTGGCGCAAGGTGGAGCATGGCGGCGGTCGCGGATGCGGTCGGTCGTGTCGGACACTTCGGGCAGGAGGCCTGGACCGTTCGATGGGTTGCGGTCGGTAAGGATCGGCTAGACGTGGCGATCGGACCGGCATAGTGGCTGTTGAAGACGTTGCGGAGGCGACGAATTCGACTCGCAATCAGACCGGTGAACAGACGTGGGGGCGGCCGGATAGATCGAAGTGTGAGAGCATCGAGATGATGCGCTCGGTGTTGTACAACGGCGGCGGCGCGACACTGCGAACGAATTGTGTCGGCGACGCAGATGGCCAGGGTACGACAAGGCTCATGCACGGATGATGCGCGAGGTGGCGTCTGTTTCAGCAGGGTTGGCGTACGATGTACGTGCGACAGGGCTGAACAGATCGCTGGCGATGAATCAAGATGAACAGGAAAGCAAGCTGTCATCGGATTAGCGGCAGATTTTTTCCGATAGATACAGAATCGAGAAAAGGAAGTCGGTGCAAGGCTGTGCGTATGCGAAGATGCAGTTTGCGACGTGCGGCAGCAGGTCTCGGCAGGCAGCGTACAACGCAAGGAAATAGAGGTGATGGTTCAGGAGTCCAACGGATGCGATGGAGAAGCCACCGGTTGTGATACGTGTGCAGATTGGATTTTGTGAGTTTCCTTTTGTATGCACGTGGGGCCGGTTCGGACTAGTGCACAGGCACGGTGGTCCATGGCTTGCATGCATGTACGGCTTTGGATTGAACAAAAGATTATGCATGTTCGGCCGGAGGCGTGATTGCTGGAGTTGGGTTCGACTACGGCTACTGCTTGGAATCTATGATGCCGTGACGGGTTCAGACTCAGTTTTTTGTGTCAGGGAAGGAAAAAGTAAGGTCGGCTGAGCCAACGGAGAATAAAAGGCTGGGGCGACGAGGCTAGCAGGGCACAGAAATCGTTTGCAAGTTCGGGGAAAAGGTGGAGCGCTTCTGTAACACGGGGAGTTGATCTGCTTGTAACAGGGAGGCTTCGCAGGGTTTTTCGAAGGGCGAACAGGGTGCTGTGCAGGTATGATTTCTTGGTAGATCGTGGACTACAGCGTGGCTTCAGACGAGGAATACGGGATCGGTGATCTTTTTCGTGAGGAAGTCGCAGAAGAAAACAAGGGCGGTCAGACCGGCGGCAACAGGTCGGTTAGATCGTGGCTCGGCATGGCGTCGGGGTTCACCAAGTTTGATGTGGAGAAATTCGATGGCACGGGTAACTTCGGTCTATGGCAGACAAGAGTCAAGGATATTCTGGCGCAGCAGGTAATCTTGAAGGGTTTGCAGGAGACGAAGCCGACCAAGGTTGACAATGATGCGTGGGAGGATATGCAAGTGCAGGCGGCCGCTACCATACGGCTTTGTCTTGCGGATTAGGTCATGTATCATGTCATGGATGAAGATTCCCCTAAGGTAATTTGGGACAAGTTGGCAAATCGTTATATGTCCAAGTCAGCGACCAATAAGATGTATTTGAAGCAAAAGTTCTATGGGCTGAAGATGCAAGAGGGGTTGGATCTTGTGGAGCATGTGAATGCCTTTAATCAGTTGGTCACGGATCTAGCGCGTCTGGATGCACAAGATTAATGATGAGGATAAGGCACTGCTTCTTCTTGTTTCGTTACCATCGTCGTATGAGCATTTGGTCATTACATTGACACATGGAAAGACAACCATCAATAATGAGGAAGTCACTGCAGTGTTGCTTGGACATGAGTTGATGGAGCAAAAGAATGTTGCAGAAAGGGAGAATACTCAAGGTTTGGGGTTGGCAGTTAAAGGTTATCAGCTCAGGAAGGGACAAGAGGCGGAGAAGAAGAAAAAGAAAAAGGTGTAGTGCTACAGGTGCAAGGATCGGGGACATATAAAAAGGGAATGCCCAGAACTGAAGGGTGGGGCAAGTGCTAATGCGGCTACTCATGGTGATGGCTCGGACAGTGATAGTGATGTTCTCGTTGTACAAACAGGCGGTCAACAAAAACTAAAGCGTAGATGTTGGATTCAGCTTGCTCTTTTCATGCGACGCCAACAGGGAGTGGTTCTCTTTGTACAAGTCTGGTGAGTTAGGTTTTAGCCTATGTGGGCGATGACACAGGTTATCGTGTTGCTGGAGTAGGTGACATCAAAATCAAGATGTTTGACGGAGTTGAGCGGATGCTTCGGGGAGTCAGGCATGTGCCAGTGCTAAGGAGGAATCTAATTTCGCTTGGTGTTCTTCATGATGGTGGTATGGAATCCATTGTGATCGGGATACGGAGACCATGAAAATCATGGAAGATGGGGTGACCGTGATGATAGAAGAGAGGACGGCTTCGCATCTTTACAAGTTGCAAGGGAGCACTATTGCAGGTGGAGCCATGGGGAGTGGATCTACAAAAGTAGTAGTGGAGTCTCACGGTGACGGCGGGTCTGGCCCGTCGGGTAGCTCTCAGTAAGCTACAAAGGAAACAACCCAAGTCCAGAGTACATGGAGGTTCGAGCATGGACGACTTATAGGTGGTGGAGAATATTCGCCAAGGTGGAGTTTGTTATATTTGTGTCGAATATATTATGTACGCAAGGGGTTACATGGACTTGGAGTTGTAATTGGTGTGGTTAGGTACGAATTGTGTAGGAGTCAGACACTTGTATCCTACGCCTCTTATATACAGAGGGGCACCACACGTTGTAACCCATGACGACTTGGTAGCAACAGGTACGCGGGGGAGCCTACGGCTTGTGCCGGCGCCCGGGCAGCCGGTGTTGCGGTATCTTGGGGAGGAGCGCCCGTAGTCATGCCCCGAGGATGTAGCCATATCGGTGAACCTCGTTAAAAAATATCGTGCCTCTGTGTGTCGTCTATGATCTTGCATTAGCGTTTTATTCTAACAAGAACACACCAACCGACAAGCTTGCTAAAAGAAATCACAAGCACACGAATTAGTTCAAAAAAAATCTAGCATAACACGTTTGATATTAAAGCGACGGTTTCATTCATAGCCGCATTGCGAATTTACATTCACAATAATTAAACTAATTATCTACTTGGGGCCACGGCCATGGCCGCGGCGGGATTTGCCGGTGGTGGCGGGGTCAGTGATGTAAGGTATGCTTTAACGAGAGCCATGATAGCTTGGTAACTCACCTCGATGGCCACGTCCCAGTTCGGCAATGCGGGGATGGACGCGACATGGGGACGGGCGCGTCCGCGCATACCTCATCTATTGTCCAATTTGGTCCAAGATCGTGTCGTCTTCAACCCGCTCTGATGCCAGGCTTCTCCGGCTTATCCTCATCTCCATAACAGAAGATGAGGGGCAGCTCCTCCCGCTGCATCATGGCATCGAGAGGGCTTATTGGAGGCGGGCGAGAAAAGATTGAGAGGCTTCAGCAAGTGGATTGTAGTAGGGGAGAGAAGGGAGGCCGCGGCGGCCTTTTATAGGCTGGCGCGAGGTAGTTGAAGAGGTTGTAGGCGGCCACCCGACGGGCCGCCATGGGAATCTGAGGGGGCAGGTGTGGCATTAATGACAGGATAGTTGCTCACCGGTGGTGCACAGGAGGCCGCACAACTTCAAAACATGGCCATGGCGCGAGGAGGAAGAAGCTGAAACTTTTGTCTTGTGATGTCGATTAGATTTGGAGCAAGCTCTATATTGGACCTCCACATCCTCCAAATATGGAGGTTACGAACTCGTTTATGGAGCAAGCTCCAAATTAGCTTCCTCCTCCTCGCGTAACCTCCATAATTTATGGCACCTAGGGGTCAGATAGTGACTCTACTAGAGTGATTTTTGTCAAAATTGTCATATCGACGGTTATTATGCCGATCGGTCTGATATAACAACTCTACTAGAGTTGCTCCAATGTTTTGTTTCCTATGTAGTCCACCCTCCACTAGGACAATATGAATGAGTAAATAGTGAGCGTTGTGCATACAAGGTACCTTTTGTGCTAAACAAGTGGTTGGGGTTTTGTGATGACAAATTTCATCACCACAACAATGATGTTTTTTCATCCCAAATGATGCTTCCATTTTTGAGGATGAAATCATCACTATTTATGATTAGTAGAGACAAATGTCGCAACCAAGGATCACAATGGTGATGATGGAATGTTCATAACCTGGACCGCAGGCCTGACTAGTACCACAAAACCAATAGTTACAATGCCTTGAGCCGTTTATTGAGCCTAAACCAGACCTGGAATTTGTAAGAATATTCCAATATCCTAGATAGTTGGCCAAAAGGACTTGACAATTTTAAAATGCTTACATGTTTCTTGATATCTCAAAATCTGTTGTATCATCAGTCAAATAATCAAATGCGCGACGATATTAGAGAAGTTGGCAACTTGTTCCCTACTTCAATCATCACTGGAAGGTTGCGTGATAGGGCATTGTGGTACTAATGATTTTTTATCCTTTTAGTTTCAAAGTTTTACGCATTTCTAATTGGAGATTTCAAAGTGTTTTCCTACTATCATGCTCAACGAAAGACTTCATATTGCTCGTCGATCCTGAGAACGCGAGGAGTCATGGGATTGACATCAAACTAGTAAGACATTCTTTCTTGTAATTCTTAAAATTTATCTATGATTTGTCTTTCATGATCTCCCATTCTACATAAATATTTGACCCGTAGAGTGATTAAACAGAAGCCTACTAATCTAAGGCGAGTAGGAACATACAACAACTCAGGTATAAACTACAATTAATTATTATATTCAACACATTTGTTACTCGGTTTGATTACATTATGGGAATTCTAATGATGACTTACACAACATGCCACAAAGTGTGTGGATAAAATTATCAAAGAAACTAAGGGTTCTATGTCGAAAAAGACAAGTTTTGTGTTTCATTGCACTCCCGACATGTTCACAAAAAGGTATAATTGAATCTCAGGTTTTATTGTTCTTGCATCCTTGCTATAATAAGAAAATTGTCTCTGTTTGGCCCTTATTTTGCATAAACATAATTTTGTAGAAACTTTGACGGATTTTTCATAACTCAAAGTGATCCATGGTAAAGTGGTAGGTAGATTCAATTGGACAACACCCAAGTTTAAAAGTTTTGATTGTATTCATTCCATGTATAATTGTGTGTAATTATATTAGAAAATATAAATTAATTTGGGGGGGTGGCATATGCCCTCTACTATGAGATGTGCACTCCTGGGTTCACTAAGAAGATCACAATATGTTTTTTAATTAGCAGGAGAGGTGCTAAATTTCATTTAGAAGGGTAAACCGTAGTAACAAAATGGGCTCGGATAGTATAAATATTATCTAAAATAAAATAATAGGCAGTGTGAAGTGCACAAAAGGAAGAACCAAAAAGGACAACAAGATCCAAGATTGGTAGTTTGACACAACCCAACACATTAAGGCAAGGACAAACTGTCCCAGGTCAAAAGGGGTCGTGATCCCAGCAAGAATCCAGTGTGCGACTTCGTTTAAGCTTGACAAGAAACAGAAGGCTACCGCCCTACTGCAAGTATGAACCTATATTAACTCGGGTATAAAATACAACTAACTATTATAATCAACATATTTTTTGTTAAACTTGATTACATTATGGAAATGCTAATGAACTACTTGCACGACATGGCACATAGTGTTTAAAAGAGGTTATCAGAGGAACTAGGGTGCTAGTGTTGAAAATAATAAATTTTGCGTTTCAGTGCACTACCGAGACGTTCACAGGAAGGTACAATTGAATCTCACGTTTATGTTTTCGGGTCCTTGCTATACTGAGGAAATTTGCCACGTGTTTGGCCTCTTTTTATTTGCACAAACAAAAAAATTGTTGAGGACCATGTCAAGAGAACTTTGGAAGGTTTTTTCGGTCTCAATGTGACCCATGGTAAAAGGGAAAGTAGAGTCAATTGAACAACACTGAAGTTGCAATGTTTTGGCTACATTCATTCTGTGTATACTTGTAAGTAGTTAGATGGGAAAACATAATATAATGTGAAAAAATGGAGGGGGCATATGCCCTCTACTACGGCATGTGTAGTATCAGGTTCGCTGACAAGAACATCATATATCATTCTGGATAGTTGCAATGATCCCTTAGGGCGAAAAGACTTTTACACGGCCGCACGCTGGAGCGAGCGATCTATCCAAAGCGGAGAGGTCAGCCGACACCTTTATCCATTGGGGCCCATAACATGGATGTGGTCATGTCCGCAGCTCACGGCTGATTAAAACATGCATGCATGCCGGCCCTTCCAATTTAACCCACTGCTAATCTCTGCGCCCCCCGATTTTCAGGGGGGTGGAGTGGCGGGGCAGCCTCAATTACAAAACCCTCTAAGTTCATGCTTTAAGTGAACTTTCCAAATCTGGCTGTCCGAAAGCGAGCGCTAGCACGGCCGCACGCGGATTAGCATCCCCCCCTTAGGGATATTCCTAGGTACCTACCCAATGGAAGGCATTCAAAAAGGATCTACATGGAAGGAAGGATGTACATGAACATGATTGCAAATACAAGTGACACAGACTCGAAGAGTTTTAGCTGAAATGGCAATTGTTCAAATGTGAAGCTTGTATGGAAGATTTGACTATTACACCAAGTTTGAATGGTCGTGTGGGGCTAACGCAAAGCTACACAATCTATGGTTGATTACTGGTTAGAACTGTATCCCAAGGTTTCCAAAGGTGAGTTAACTACAAGACGCAAAACTAAATACTTTTTGGCTTATGTCATACTTTTCCATGGGTAATGTGTCAACTACATGCATGAAACGTGATTTTTTGGATTGTGGAGAACCTAGTGGTGGGTGTAGTGATAATCGACACCTGATTGCTCATGTTCCTACTCTAGTGGAGGATGCTGGTGCAATTTTGATCACAATCCATAATAACCCAACTAGTGATCATCACATGCAATGTGTCAAAAACGGTCTTACATTTTGGTACGGAGGGAGTACTTAATTATGGTCACAACATAGCCACAAACCCATTTCATCATACAATTTGTAAGCACCAAAGCTCCTCTTATTATTTGTAGGAACTTGCATCATAATGTCACATGTACTCCCTCCGGTCCTTTTTACTCTGCGAAAGTTTGACCAAACTTATTTAAAAAAATATCAACATCCACAATACCAAATATAAAAAAATATGAAACTACGTTTCATAATGAATCTAATAATGTTGATTTGGCATTGTGAATGTTGATACTTTTTTCTATAAGTTTAGTCAAAGTCGAGATACTTTGACTTTGAACAAAACTTATAGGCAGACTAAAAAGGACCGGAGGGAGTAATAATGTTTTATTCAACCTTACCTTAAACCCTTTTTACTAAAAACCTTTTGACAATTATGTGTGACAAATTTAAAAATGATGGGTTTAGTGGCCATCATTCTTGTTATAACAAAAATTTAATTGGTTTGTGTGGTGGTTCAAGGCTACAAAAAAAAGGCTTTAGCCCAATATGAGATGAGTTGTTGCCTGCACTCAAGCCCATCTACCCATGGGCCTGATAAAACCCTACCTTTTTCATATATCTCTTATAATTTATCTTTATTTCCAAACCTTTTTAATAGCCTGCATGCACTTTTTGCCAAGTCGAGAATTATCCAGCTTAGTGTTATATGACACTACATGTTACCTCTCGCGTTGGCACAAGACATGGTTAGGCCAAACATAAGAGATATCACGGGCTCTCTTAGAGGGGAAATATATTTTTTGCGGGAATACAGAGGAGAATATATTGATAAGAATAAAAGAAGCAAAAAAAGTACCATTGAACTACTCGAAGTAGGATGTCTTTCAGTCAATAGCGGGGTTGAGAGCTCTGGGGAACCATAGGTACCAAACGTTGCCATAAGGCTGGTTATAGTGGGAGTAAGTTAGCTAGTAACATAACATACCGCATGACAAATTTGCTTATGTGACAAGTAGTTAAAGAGTAGAGAGATGATTGTGGTAACATAATATTTTACCGTAACATAACGCACCCGAGTCAAAATGAGTCTATGTCTAAACAAATGAGGATTGCATGATACCACATATATGTTGCTACTCATTATGAAGGTAGTAATATAGACTAGTAACATATGCGTTATTACCAACCTAACTAATGTCATACTTAAATAATACTCATTATTTTCAAATGTTATCCTAGGAATTAAAACTACGTGTTGTTTGATGTTCAAATCTTAGATGTAGGCACCATTGTAAAAATCTGACACGAAGCATTAGCTTGCAGTTCTTCGCCAAGCTACAAATGGCTATCAAACAAAATGGCAACATGCAAGCAAGCAATCAATTTTCATGTGACATTTAGGTCTGCAACTTCATCTTCTACAAAATGACTGGGAATTGATCGTAGTAGCTCGTACGGTTGGATTCTTTGTGGTGAAATAAGCCTGCCGAGATTTAACTCCTAGTTTTGGCGCTGGTGTTCGTATTTTTCTGAATTTATTTCATACTTCGGCGATTTTTGTTCCGTGGGAGATGATGTTTGTGTTGATAATGAGACGTCTATGGCAATTTCGTAATCCCAAAATATATTAGCTCAGCGTTTCAGAGGTGCTCACAGTGGTATGTGTGAAGTCATACTTGCTTCCACTCTCATGCCTAGGCTGCTCTTAGCCAGTTAAATTTGCGACTCAGCCAATATCCTTTCTCGATGGAGGAGTGGGTTTGCACAGCCACATAATTTATAATGGACAGTAAGAACTCTGAGTCAAACAAAGTATCAAACTGATTGGAAATGTACAATACTGTGGGAGTCGAACCCACCGCTAGATGCCTTGTTCTACCAAGGTGAACTAAGAAACGACCACCCCTATATCAGTTCTTTGTAACGCCAAGAAGGAAGCCTCACTTTAATACGCAATTCTCTTCTTAAGTGCCCAGATCATTACATCTTTCATGTTGGTCGGAACTTACCCGATAAAGAAATCTCTACTTCTAATGAAGTAGTTGATAGTCTTGCTTTCAGGGTTTTTTTCGTCCCATCTTTCATGGTTTTTTTATACCTCTTCCCATCTTCGTTGTTTTTTTTCGTAGATTTTTTTCGTCCCCTTCCCCTACTTCATCAGTTTATTTTCGCGTCACCCTCTAACACAACGAAAGAAATCTAAACAGATCAGAACTTTTCGTACTGGCGCAAGTTATTTAGTAATGTAGAATCAATCACGAACAATCTCTAAAAATCAAATCTAAATTAATTAACCTTACCTTAAATCACTCAATCACATTAATTAGAAAACAAATAATTGATTTTCAAATAATCGCTCAATCACATTAACCTTACCTTAACTCACGGATGATAATCAATCTCCAAACAAAGAAAACAATACATCGAGGGAGCAGTAAATAAACTCCCTTTCTTATGACAGGTATATGATCTTCCCTTCCCTCTCCGTTGTCGAGCGTTCTTGATTCTCGAGGCCGATGCTTGGGCTGCGTCACTGGATCGCGACGGTGCCGGAGGACGAGGACGGCGAGGCCGGGTGCCGCGGCACCGCGTTAGCCGCGGCCGGTGAAGGGGGCGAAGAAGGGCGGCTTCCCTGGCCCTGGCCGTGACTGTGGCCCTGGGAGTTGGTGCGGTGGAAGCGGCACTTGAAGGGCCCGGCGTGGGTGGCCGACGCGCAGAAGCACTTGGAAGCGGGCCCGTGGCCCACGCCGGACGGCGCCGACGCCGACCCGGGCCACCTCCTCCGCGTATTCTTGGAGCTGTGGCTGGCCGATTTACATGAAATTAATCCCTCAGTTGTGGTGGCACATATAATACAGATAATCCATATTGTTGTTCACTAGCGCGTGTGTGTGTAAAATAGATGGATTATGGTCCCGTACCCAATAAGATGGATATGTGTGTGTCTGTTAGAGAGAGAGAGAGATATAGAGAGAGGGGGGGAGAGGGGGAGAGAGAGTGAGGAAGAGGGAGGGAGAGAGTGTGTATGAGGATTTGATGGTAAAAAAGGTCGTCAATGTCACTTGATATGTATGAGAATATTAATATTGAACTCTTAAAGTTAATGTGGCCCCGTTGCAACGCACGGGCGTTCTTCTAGTTTCTTCAATAAGAATGGTCTATTTTATCGGCTAAATCTCATTCTAATTTCAACTTAGTTAAGCCTCAGTCGAGGCTATATCTGCAAGATTTGCGAGGAAAAATCTATGCGGATCTTTTGTTTCCTTCTATCTATTTTACATCCGTTATTTTGTATCTATTTGATTGATTGTGTGATTTTTATTTTATCATTTTTTCATGCAGCGCGCTATTACAGTTGCACACTCGTCGGCTATGGAGCTACAGTTGCATGCCAGTGGTTCACAAGCAAATACTATTGCATGTCACTGGTTGCACCCCCACTATAGTTGCACGCCTGCACACCATCGCGCAACTACAGTTGCAAGCCAGCACATCGACGCACAACCGCAGTTGTGCATCGAACAGATGCGCACAACTGCATGTCCACCGACAGCGGGCAACCCTAGTTGCATGCCCTCCAAACATGCACAAATACATTAACTTATTTTATTTGATTTTATCCGTGATCAGAAAATTAGTACAAATACATTCATGTATTAGAAAACATAAATCAAGAGAAAAAGGGACGAAAAATTTGAGAAAGAAAAATTAAAAAAACATAATATGAAAAAGAGAAAAGATGTTGACGTCAGTCGACTTAGACATGTTGCAAAGCGATCGACGATGCGCATAGAAGATTGTGGGTGCAAGGAAAGGAGCGTAGGATTGCATTGAGGAGAAGAGGCTTGCAAAAGGAAAAAAAAATGAAGAGCATGCTATCATGTTCATGGATCCAAGCACGATGGCTACCACGTGACACATGTGGTAAGCAATTCAAACAATTTCAAAAAAAAATCCAAGCACGATGGCTGCCACGACGATGAGATATGAGATATTGGCAACTCACTCGTGGCGAGATATTGGCCCAATCGAGGTTCGGCCCGAGTGATAGTGGTGATGGCTTTTGGATGAACAACATGCGTATTTCTATTTGAATTGTTTGTATTGGATGAACTATATTTACTTTTTGTAGCTGAACTGTTTCATATGATGCATTTGAATCATGTTGGATTTTTCTTTTTTTTTTCTCAATGTGTATTTTGAAGTTGGATCTCGATATTTTAGTAGTTGTAGACATATGTGTTGTGAACATTCACAAAAAGAAAAACAGAATTTTTTGACACTTCCAAAATTCGATTTTTTTTTTCAAATTTGGAGCATGGGAGCACTTGGGTCATTGCATCACCTAATATTCTGCCGGTTTTAGACTCCGTTAAAACTAATTCGGAACTCCCTGTCACGGACCCGGAGACCGTTGACCCGAAGTCGTGAAGCATTGATAAACACCAACTCGGCACGGCGCAGCCATTTCCCCCGAATTTTCCCCCGTCATCCCCGGTCAGTTCCTCAGAGCCCGCAACGCGCTCACGCAATACGTTTATAGGCAGCCGGCCGCGGCATTCATTTACTGGCGCCGTCGGAGTCAGCGGCGATGGAGGCGCACAGGCGGTGGGACACGTCGGGGAGCGGGTCGCGCTACAGCTTCAGGACGTCGGTGAGCAGCCTCGCGGACTTCGGCGGCGAGATTGTGGAGGCGGAGGCGAGACGGGCCGCCGTGGACAGGGTGTTCGTGGCCGTCCCCGGAGAGGTCAAGCACGGGAGGAGCGCCCTGCAGTGGGCGCTGCATAACCTGGCCAAGGACGGCGCGCAGGTCGTGGTGGCTCACGTCCACCGCCCCGCGCAGATGATCCCCATGAGTAAGGCTTCCTTATCTTCTTGGGTTATTTAAGCCATGAATTTCTCCGAGGAAGAAGGTATCCCCGAAATCGGATGCCGATGCCGTTTTGATTCTCAGTGAATGTGCGGTTCGTCAAATTGAATGGTTTTGTTTTGTTGGTAGTATTTTCTATTTTGCTTTGGCCAACAGCAAGCCGAGCCAATGCTTAGACTTTGACTATGTACACACCCAACAGGCCTTGAAGTTCAGCAACACAGTTCACTTTCTTAGGAAAAGCACCACCATTCGGTGTCAATCTAGCATAAATTCGCTGCAGTATATCGGGAACAACATTGCATAATTTATTTATTTTTAGATTCACAGGGTGGCATCAGCACAAATATTCGCTGACCATTTAACTGAAAATTTGCATCCCACCTTTATGTGGTCATTTTGCTTGGGAGTTCAGAGTAGACTTAATAGTAGGATTTGTCCTTGTCACATTTTGAACCCCTTGTCTTTCTGTTCTTCCAGTGGGAGCAAAAATGCACTATACCAGGCTGGATCCAGAACAGGTCAAGGACTACAGAAAGCAGGAGCTAGAAAAGGCATTGGAAAGGCTAGAAGAATATGTTGTGCTATGCACAATGCTAAAGGTTTTCTTCCTACATCTGCTACGTCTCTCTCATGGATAAACTAACCATAATCAAGGAAGATATCGTACTGCCCGCTTTGGTTCAGGCATCAAACCGACATGAAAATTTTCTGGACTTTTTGGTGCAACCAATGGAGTGCGGTGGCAAAACAAATTCGAAAATTAGCTTCAAATTCAAAGTGCATCAGACAAAAAAACTTCTTGGAACCTTGTATCACATAATGGATTTTAATTTTGCGTGAATACGTAGGTAGAGCAAATTGGTAAGTGCACGTGGAGTTCATTTAGATCTCTTTTCATTTTGATTTGGTGCCTCGGCCGACTTGGTTAGAATCTTGTAGTTAGGGGAGTTATTTACCCAAAACCATCACATTATGGGCTAGGGTAACAGATCAGTACCACATTTGAGGCAGGGCACAAAAAACCACTAACAATGGGGCTAATCTGTAACGCGGAGCACTGACGCTGCGTTTTAGCCCAGAAAACAGCGAAACCGACAGGTGGGGCCTGCTTGTCGGGATGACGTGGCAAAAAATTCCACGTGGGCAGGCTGACGTGGCGTGCCTATGTGGACAATTTACTGACTTGGACGAGGGTCCCACCTGTCAATGACTCGTGTGTTTATTTTCTTACTCTTATCTTTCTTTTCCTGTTAATTCGGTCCCTGTAAATTTTCAACAAAAGTAATCGGGACCTACAAATAAATTAAAAAAGTCATTGCGTCCCTCCCGTGCTCAAGGTCGACAGGACTTGCGCCCGCAGCCGTGCTCGTCGGACAGCAGCCGCCGTGAGGAGTGCAACGGCCGCCGCAGAGCTCTGTTCCCTCGCCCGGGTCGTCATCCAGTGCGCGCAGCCGCGGAGCTCCCTTCCAGTGTCGCCGCAGTGCTTCCTCCCGCCGCCCGTCGGCGTCTACTGCGCGCAGCCGCGGAGCTCCCTCCTGCGCCGCCGCAGAGCTCCCTCCCGTCGTCCATGGCGTATAGTGCGCGCAGCCGCGGAGCTCCCTCCGGCGCCGACGCAGAGCTCCCTCCTATCGTCCATCGGCTTCTACTGCGCGTTGCCACGCTGCATCTGCCTCCATTAGCCCGAGCAGGAGGACCCCCGCAGGAGACGGCTCGGGGGCTCTGCGTCGAGGTCGAGCACGGCGCGCGCCGCGGACGGGGCGGATGGGCACGAGGTCGACGCCGACGACGAAGGCGCCGGCGGGGGCACGGGCGACGGCCACCTGCATCCAGCCCCCCGGCGCCGCGCAGAGGTCGAACACGGCGCGCGCCGGCGGGAGGAACCGGAAGCGGTCGTCGAGCTGCTGCAGCTTGAAGGCCGCGCGGCTCCGGTAGCCCTGCTCCTTGGCGAGGTGGTAGTACTCGTCCTGCCGCTGCTTCCCCTTCGCCTTGCCCATGGAGCTCTCGACTTGCATCGGCAGAGATGGCTCGCCGCGCACAAGCTGCTCGACACAATGCTCCATAGAAATAGAGATGGGATGAAGATGACCATGTAGTCAATGACAGGCGGGGCCCGCAGCTCATCTGCCACCTCAGCTAGTCAAAGTTTTTTTGTGTGCTTGGTATTTGCCACGTCATGTGAGCTACCAGCTTATAGAATTCGAATTGGGGAGGAATTCGCCATGGAAGACGGATACAAGCTCACACGCACACGGTACTGGCCGAAGCCACCAGTTCCTTCCCAGATCCACACGCAACACACACCAACGGTAATGTACTAGCTTACACCCTTAACGGGCCCAGTTCGGGCCTGCAAGCCACTAGGGAAGTTGCCGGTCGCGAGTGGGCCGAGTAGCCGGCCCACGAGTACCATGATCGCTGACATTCCCCCCTTCTTCAGAACCGGCTTGTCCCCAAGCCGGGGCACGAGGAAACAACTGACGAAGTGAATCCTTATCCTCCCAGGTTGCCGAAGAAGCATCCCCTCCACTCCACTGAACTAGGACTTGTGCCAACGATCGGTTGTCGGCGCGGCGAAGGCGCTCCTGCAGTATCTTAACAGGGAACTGAAGATGAGCATCAACAGAAGGAAGCGACTTGAGTACCTCATGTTGTGGATGCACACAGCGCTTCAACTGTGAAACATGGAATACAGGATGAATACGACTAGCTGCTGGCAACTGTAAGCGATAAGCCACTTCGCCAATCTTCTCCAGAATCAGAAACGGACCAAAATACTTGAAAGCAAGTTTATGATTTGCCCTGTGCACCACTGATGATTGTACATACAGCTGGAGTTTAAGGAATACTCGATCTCCCACAGCAAATGTTCTTTCAGTGCGTTTCTTGTCAGCCTGATGTTTCATCCTTTGCTGAACACGCAACAAATGCTGGCGCACTGACTGCTGAACCACTGTTCGAGCATCCAACCACTGCTGCAAATCAACAGGATCAATTGAGTCTGAAGCCGAAATCCCAAAATGCCGAGGACCATGACCATAAAGAACCTCAAATGGAGATTTGTTAAGTGCTGAATGCCAGTTGGTATTGTACCAAAACTCACAAAGTGAAAGCCACTTTGCCCACTTGTTCGGATGAGCACTGATGAAACACCTCAAAAAACACTCCACTTGCTGATTAACACGTTCTGTCTGTCCATCTGTTTCAGGATGATATGATGTGCTCATATTAAGCATAACTCTTGTCCTCTTCACTAGAGCTTGCCAGGATTTGCTGGTGAAAACTGGATCCCTGTCAGATACTATAAAGAGAGGCATGCCATGAAGCTTATAAATATTGTCCAGAAAAAGTTCAGCAATTTTCTGGGCTGTATATGGATGTTTGACAGGTATAAAATGACCATATTTTGTAAATTTGTCAATGACCACCATGATGCAATCATACTAATTAGAAGATGGCAATCCTGAGATAAAATCCATTGTCACTGTCTCCCAAGCTTTTGCAGGAACAGGCAGTGGTGATAGCAACCCAGGATAAGCCACTCTCTCAGGTTTGGCCTGTTGGCAAATGAGACAAGATTGCACAAATTGCTGTATCTGTTTCTTCATACCCACCCATTTAAACAGGGCCCTAATTCTTTTGTAGGTGACAGGAAATCCAGAATGACCACCCAAGGGAGTGTCATGGAAAGCTTGGCAAATTTTTGTGTGCAAACCACAGTCATTGCCTACCCAAATGCAACCCTTATACCTCAGCACACCTTGTAACAATTGAAAATTGTTTTTGGACTTAGGCTGCACTGACAACTGTTGCAATAATTCCTGTGCCTTTATGTCATCCTTATAACTTTCCACCACTTCTTCCAACCAACTAGGCTGAACCCCAGAGATTGCTAACACTTGAGAATCTGACTGTGGTCTCCTAGAAAGGGCATCAGCTGCAGAATTATCAATACCCTTCTTGTAAACAATCTTATAATTCAATCCCATCATTTTTGTGAGAGCTTTTTGTTGCCAGGGTGTATGCAGTCTCTGATCAGAAAGATTCACCAAACTTTTTTGATCTGTCCTGATAATGAACTCTTGGAACTGTAAATATGGTCTCCACTGCTCAATAGCTAACAGTATAGCTAGATACTCCTTCTCATAAACAAATAACCCTCTATTCCTAGGACCTAGAGCTCTGCTGGCAAAAGCAATGAGGTGGTCCTGCTGCATCAGAACAGCACCAATCCCAACATCACAAGCATCAGTTTCAACCACAAATTGCTTAGAAAAATCAGGTAATGCCAAGACAGGAGCATGAATAAGAGCTTGCTTCAGAGTTTGGAAAGATATCTCTGTAGCTGGTGTCCACACAAAGATAGCCCCCTTTTTCAACAGATCAGTTAATGGTCTACTGATCATCCCATAGTTCCTGATAAACTTCCTGTAGTACCCAGTTAAGCCCAGAAATCCTCTGACTTGCTTCACATCAGTAGGCACTGGCCAACTCTTAACAGTTGCAATTTTGCTAGCATCTGTTGAAACTCCTTCACTGCTAATAACATGGCCCAGATAAGCAATTTCTTGTTTAGCAAAGTCACACTTGCTCAACTTCACTCTCCATTGTTTTTCCAACAAAATACTCAGCACCTTTTCCAAATGTATAAAGTGTTCTTTCAAGGTTTTATTGAAGATGAGGATATCATCAAAGAAACACACTGCACAAGGATCTTCTCCTCTCAGAACTGGAGTTAGATCTGTGTTCATTGCCCCTTGGAAGGTATTGGGTGCACCTGTCAGGCCCATAGCCACCACAGTAAACTCATAGTGGCCAGTATGGGTTTGGAAAGCAGTCTTGAATTCTTCTCCAGGTGCTAGACTGATCTGATGGTAGCCAGCTCTTAGGTCTAGTTTTGAAAACCAACGAGCTCCAGCAAGTTGATCTAGTAATTCATCTATAACAGGAATTGGGTATTTGCTCTTAATTGTGAGAGCATTAACATCTCTAAAATCAATGACCAACCTCCAATCTCCTTCTTCCTTTTTCTTAACCATCAGAGCAGGGGATGAGAAGGGACTGTTGCTCACCTGAATTATTCCCCTTTGCAGCATTTCCTGCACCTGCTTTTCCATTTGTAGGGTCTGATGGACACTGGTTGAGCACCAGGGATTAACGGTATACTGTGATCATACTGTCTTCTGGGAGGTAGACCTGTAGGAGGAGAGAAGACCACGGCATACTTGTCCAACAGAGCCTGAATTTCAGGTAACTGTTCCTTTTGTTCAGAGATAACATTCTGAAAAATGGCCATAACTGTAAAAGCACATTCCTCAGGCAGATCTCCTTGCAAAGTGGCAGTAACGCCCTTGTACTGGAATGAAAGCCACTTCTGTTCCCAATCAATGTACATGGGACTATGTTTGGCCAACCAATCCAGACCCAAAATGCCATCATAACCCCCTAAGGACAATAGTCTGAAATCATGGGAAAATTCCTGACCTTGACAACTCCACTGACATTGTTTCACTTGTTGTGAGCAAGTCAATTTTCCTCCACCTGCTACCTTCACTGTAACTGCTTTAATATCAGTAATATCTGGAAGCATGGAATGCAAGGAGCTGTCCAAAAATGAGTGAGTGCTGCCAGAATCTACCAAGAACCTCAGTTCTGCATTTTTTATATTGACTAGCAAGGACAAGGATAGTGTAGACACACTGTTGCTTGTAGCAGCTGCTGACAACAGCATCAGATTGTCAGAGTCACTGTCTGAATCATCCTAGGAATGAGTGGAGCTTTGCAACTGATCAATAAGCTCTTGAACCACATGTAGCTGGACTGTAGATTTGCATTGGTGGTCCTTGGACCATTTCTCACCGCAAATGAAACACAATCCCTTGGCCCTCCTAAAATTCCTCAGAGAAGTCCATTTATCTTCAACTGGCAGGGATCTGTGGCCTTCAGTTGGTTTCTTATCTTCCATCGTCTTTGCCTTGTAAGGATAAGTCCCTGAAGGGTTAGTGCTTCTTTTTGTTGTGGAAGTATACTGCATTTCTCCCAGTTCCTCATGGAGCAGGGCCAACTCATAAGCCGTATCCAGATCGCGTGGTTTTTGCATGGCAATGGCCATCCGAACACCTGGTTTCAGACCATCAATAAAACGGGTGGTGTAGTGCAGAGGATCAGGGCTGGACTCATATGCAGTGAGTTGGTCATACAATTCTGCAAATTGTTCCACATACTCCTCCACTGACCCAGTCTGGTTAATTCTGAACATCTTCCTCAAGAGGTTCTGGTGTTGGTTCCGGCCAAACCTTATCTGCAATAGGTTGCAAAATTCAGTCCAATGCAGTTCTACAGTTCACCTCTGCACTGACTCCAACCATCGAGCAGCTGCACCTTCAAACTGGGCAGTGGCATAAGATATCCACCGGCTGTGGTGAGTGCCCCATAACTTGAAGTAATCCTCACATCTAGCTTGCCATAACCGTGGATTAGGCCCGTCAAACCGCGACAATTCCACTCGGGGACCTGAGTTGTGCTGCTCACCTTGATCCAGGACAACGAGTTCGCGGGGCGACTGAAATTCCCGGGGAGACGACAGATCACGCGCTCCGCGAGCAGGTGGTGGAACGTAGATGTTCTGGGTACGCACTTCTCTGCCAGCAGACGAGCTCCCAGGCCTGGCCTCGTAGTCGACCTGCTCGATGTCGACGAGCTCCAGATCGGAGCGGATCTGCTCGATGTCGAGATGGAGCTCGGAACGGACGCCGTCGACGCAGGCCGTGATGAGCCCGTCCAGGGTCTTGGTCGATTCCTGGAGCAGCTTGGTCATGGACTTGAGGAGGTCGTCGCTGTGTACCTTGAGGCGCTGCTCGAGATCGTCGGTGACGGCCGCCTTGACGAACTCATGGATGTTGCGGCCTTCCGCCGACAGCTTCTCCATGGCCTCTCGCCGGCGAAATTCGCTGAATCTGGTGTGGTGGGAGTGGCGGGGAAGCTCCAGGATGGAACGGCTCTGATACCAGATGTGAGCTACCAGCTTATAGAATTCGAATTGGGGAGGAATTCGCCATGGAAGACGAATACAAGCTCACACGCACACGGTACTGGCCGAAGCCACCAGTTCCTTCCCAGATCCACACGCAACACACACCAACGGTAATGTACTAGCTTACACCCTTAACGGGCCCAGTTCGGGCCTGCAAGCCACCGGGGAAGTTGCCGGTCGCGAGTGGGCCGAGTAGCCGGCCCACGAGTACCATGATCGCTGACACGTCAGCCCGACAGGCGGGACCCACCTGTCGGATTCGCTGTTTTCTGGGCTAAAACGCAGCGTCAGTGCTCCGCGTTACAGATTAGCCCCATTGTTGGTGGTTTTTGGTGCCCTGCCTCAAATGTGGTACTGATCTGTTACCCTAGCCCATAATGTGGTGGTTTTGGGTAAATAACTCTAGTTAGGGGCGTAGCCAGGCCCCGGGCTGCCCTGGCCGTGGCCCTGGGCGTGAAGAAGAAATCCTTCGTATATTGTAGCTACAGTACACACTGTGCCAACGAGGCTGGCCCGGGGCGTGGAGATATCCTGCCCACGCCACTCTTAGATGAGTGTACCGTAAGGATGGGTTGTGCATGATACGGTTGCCACTAAGTAATCCAATATGGACTAACAAATAGGAGAATTTAAGAAGCAAAAGTGTATCCCAATTGCGAGATTTGTTTTTTACAATTTTGTTTTCACAGATCAGCTATGAGAATCTGCTTTTACCATTTTGCTTTCACAGGTCAGCTGTGAGAAGATCATAATTGAGAAAGATGATGTTGCTAAAGGACTTGAGGAGCTTATTGCCCTTCATGGCATCACCAAGCTTGTCATGGGAGCAGCTGCAGACAAACATTACTCAAAGTATGGACCAAACACCTTGATAGTTCTCTTCTAATGCCATATTTTCGTAGTTATAAGATCTGCAGAATATCATCAGAATGAAATGATACACCACGAATCTTGTTTGTTCCTGATAAGTACCAGTCCATGTATGGTGCTACTAGTAACAAACGAGAAACAAAAAAGCCTTGACATTTTATGATATCAAAACCTAAAATTTGATGGCAAAATTGTAGGAAAATGAAAAGACCAAAGTCCAAGACAGCACTCGGACTAATGGAAGCAGAAGCCTCACCATGTAAGATATGGTTTACTTGTAAAGGACAACTGATATGTACCAGGTAAGATTAAGCCAACAGCCTTAAGATAGGCACTTAGTTTTCCTTTATATGGATCTCAGTAGAGTGCATTGAGCAACATATGAAAATTAGTTTGCCTTACCTGTCAATGGCTCAATGCTGCAGGGAAGCAAACACAACCATTCCCATGATACCACCATCACCTGCATCGACAGTTGCATCAACATTATCAGCAAGCAGCATTTCCAGCCGCATGAGATCGATTACGATCCACCACTCAGAGAGTGAAGCACCAAGCTCAAATGGAAGTCCACAGCAGAATCTGAACAGATCGAGAACAGAAGTGATGCGGCATCACTCTCGAGGAGCTGGTGGTACGCCACCTCAGCTATTTGAACCTTTGGAACTCAATGCGAATGCCAGGCCAACAAGAACACCATTGAGTTCTATGGATTCCTGGGATGAATTTGGGAGGAGATCACAAAGCTCCTGGTACAATCTATCAAGGAACGATGATGCAATCAGTGTCTCCGAATCAGCAACACATCATCCAATGCACGAGTCTGACGATGACCACTTTTCATCTCCTTTTCATGAGCTCGTACGTATCACCTACTGTTCTGTCGAAGTCTCGCAATATTAATCACCAAAGAAAGAACTCCACCTAATGAAATGCAACAGATAACTGAAGTGTTTGTGCCATACAGGAGAATCCAGGTGCTGATGCGGAAATGTATGGTAGACTTGAGGAGGCTCTCCGCGAAACTCAAGAATCGAAGAAAGAGGTGTTCGAAGAATCAACCAAGCGCCGAAAAGCCGAACTTGATCTGCTTTCAGCTCTTCAAAAGGTAACTGGTTCTGAGTTCTAACCCATAAGTCAGTTCTTTTAAGGCGCATAATTTCAGATTGTAAAGCGCCTGCACTGAAACCAACTAAAGACAATCTAATCTTACAGGCCAAGGAGTTGGAGAAGTTGTATCATCACGAGATAAGACAGAGAAAAACAATCGAGGAGACACTCGTGAGACAGGCGCAGGAGCTCGAAGCAACGAAAATTCAGTGTGACACGATATACGACCAACTACATGATGCAGAAGAACAGAAGGCCGTGTTGGAGCAGCGCATGACCGAGATGGAGTCTGCTCTTAGAGATGGCGAGGAGAAGCTGGCCACAAGCAAGTGCCTTCTCGAAGCGCTCCAAGCAGACAAAGAGAAGCTGCAACAAGAGAGAGATGCCGCGGCAACCGCGGCTGCAGAGTTGCGCCAGAAGAGCGAGCAGAGAATTTCTATGGCGACTGAAGCATTGAACACCGAGTTCTCCGCCGTTGAGCTCGAGCAGGCAACTCGGAGCTTTGACGAAGTGCTCAAGATCGGCGAGGGCGGGTTCGGGTGTGTCTACAAAGGCTCACTGCGCAGCACAACCGTGGCTATAAAGCTGTTGCATCCGAAAAGCTTGCAGGGCCAGTCAGAATTCAACCAAGAGGTAATCCTTCAGTTGATCGTCGTTGGCATCAGTTCACAGAGTCGGTCATATCTGATCCTGCAGTGATAAACGCCATGGCAGGTTGCTGTCCTCGGCAGAGTAAGGCACCCGAACCTCGTTGCGCTGATCGGGTCGTGCCGGGAGGCGTTCGGCCTGGTGTACGAGTACCTCCCGAACGGCAGCCTCGAGGACCGGCTCGCGTGCGCGAACGACACGCCGCCGTTGACATGGCAGGTGCGCACCAGGATCATCTACGAGATGTGCTCGGCCCTGACGTTCCTGCACTCGAACAAGCCGCACCCGGTGGTCCACGGGGACCTGAAGCCGGCCAACATCCTCCTGGACGCCAACCTGGTGAGCAAGCTGGGGGACTTCGGCATCTGCCGCCTCCTGACGCAGTCCGGCACCTCCACCGCCGCCACCACGCTGTACCGGACGACCACCCCGAGGGGGACCTTCGCATACATGGACCCGGAGTTCCTGTCGTCCGGCGAGCTGACGCCACGCTCCGACGTCTACTCCTTGGGCATCATCATCCTGCAGCTCCTGACGGGCAGGCGGCCCCAGAAGATCGCCGAGGTGGTGGAGGACGCGGTGGAGAAGGGTGAGCTGCACACCGTCCTCGACCCCTCCGCGGGGGCCTGGCCGTTCGTGCAGGCCAACCAGCTCGCGCACCTCGGCCTGCGGTGCGCCGAGATGAGCAGGAGGCGCCGCCCGGACCTCGCCCGGGAGGTGTGGACCGTGGTCGAGCCCCTGATGAAGGCCGCCTCGCTGACCGCCCGGCGGCCGACGTTCGCTGCCTCGTCGGCTTTGCCGGACGAGGCTTCCACGCCGTCCTACTTCGTCTGCCCGATCTTCCAGGTATGTACATCAGTACATGACATGACGATGCACGATTTTTTGGCGACCAAGATTGCAAGGTTCAACGAATCTTACCAAATCATTCTTCTGTCATGGGTGGTGAGCAGGAGATGATGAATGATCCGCACATCGCGGCAGACGGGTTCACGTACGAAGCAGAGGCGATCAGAGGGTGGCTGGACAGCGGGCACGACACGTCGCCGATGACCAACCTGAAGCTCGCGCACCGCGAACTCACCCCGAACCGGGGGCTCCGCTCGGTGATTCTCGAGTGGCAACAACAGCATCGGCAGTACCATGAGGACTGGAGATGACCAATCCTTGAACACGCACGAAATCCTGTAAATGGTGTACATAAAAGTTTGAATCGAACAAAATTATTCCAAGGGACGGATTTACCGATAGTGATCTGGAAAATTGCGTGCCGTGCGTGGAGTCACTACTACAGAAGAACTGCTCATGACCGGCGAGCGCCAAAAGGCTACCGGTGGCGGGAGCCCGGGGAGGGCGTGGTGCCACTGTTTATGGACATGTAGACTTTCTGGAGAGCCGTGGGTCGACGGCAACACACGGTCTCCACCAGATCGAACAATCCTCTAGCCGTCGATGCTGTGTATGGATCAGCCAGGCGGGTTGGATCAATGCTAGGGAAAGGGAATGTGAGTTTAAATAGAGCAACTAGTTAACGATCGCTCCTTTGAAAGCCTCCTAACGATCACTTAGGGGTGTGCTGAGAGCGTCCTCAGCCGCTGCCACGTGTCGTGTTCTGGGGTTTTCTCTGGATTTTTTTTTAAATCGCACACGTTTTCGGCTTTTTAGACTTTTTTTTGGGTTTTGGTTTTCCACATGTCTTTCTTAGCTTTTAGACGAAAAAAATTTGCGAGAAAAATGTGCTTTTCTTTTTTGCTTTCGCAAGAGGCACGGTCACGGATTTTTTTTTCTTCCGCGAGAGGCACGACCGTACCTCTCGGAAACGGAAAACAAATACGTTATCTTTTTATTTTCTTTCACGAGAGGCACGGTTCTGCTTTCACGAGAGGCACAGTTTTGCTTTTGCGAGAGGCATGGCGAAAAAGAAAAAATGTGTTTTCTTTTTTTCATTTCGCGAGAGACACGGTTTTGCTTTCGCGAAAGGCACGGTTGTGACTCTCGGAAAGGGGGAAAACTTGTTTTCTTTTTTTCCTTCCGCGAGAGGCACAGTTTTGTTTCCACGAGTGGCACAGTTTTGCTTTCTCGAGAGGCACGGCCGTGCCTCTTTTGGAAAGAAAAAAAACATGCTCTCGTTTCAGATTTTTCATTAAAAAATGTTCGTCAAAATCTATCAACATGGGATCTAGTTTGAAGATCTCGACACGAGTAATTCAATGGTGAAAACGGTTCGAGATTTGGATGCATTGTTTAAGAGATAAAACATTTTGAAAAAAAAAAAGAAAACTCTCAAGTTGCGACAAGTGACGCATTACATGTGCATGCAGTGCTCACTTGTCGTATTGTATTCCGGGGGTGAGAGTGATCTTCGGAAAGAATACTTCTCAATTAGTGATTTCGGAGTTTAAAGATGTGAGTTTGCTGGTGAATTGGGCTTGGGTAGTTGAACCCTCTAATCAGACGAGTGACTTTCTCTAATTACCTAGCACTTCATGCGCCGGTTCAGGGAACTGGCGCCCACTGGCGAACCTAGTGGGCTGGCCCAGGAACATGTAGCGGTATAGCGCGGAAACCTCTCCCATGTGATTATAGGTTCTGATTGCATGCAAGTGGTCTCAGATATTAGGGAGAACGTGCTTTCATCTTATGCTGTAGTCATAGATGAGATAAGAGAGACTATGAAAGATTTTGTGAGTTCTTGTTTCAGATATGAGTGTAGGGAGGCAAATGTTGAAGCTCATGCCATTGCCAAGGCTGCTTCATCTCTCCCTTCTGGTCGCCGTTTGTGGCTAGGGATCCTACCGAACATCACTTGTATTCCTTCCTTATTATCTTTTGAATAAACCCTAGTTCACCTCAAAAAAAAAAGTTACTCCTGTAAGGATTTGAGCTCCCGCCGTTTAGGTACAAAGCACCGTGCCATGTTACATTTACTAAGAGCTAGTGATAGCCTCAAAAGAAAAACGAAGAGCTAGTGATTGATTACAGCGTGAAATGTTTAAGAACTATCAGTGCTATTTCTTGCACATACATTTTTGAAAAAACGTGATCTTTCTTGGGGGAAATGTGAACAAAATAATAAGAAAAAATTACAAAATAAAAAATTCATGTATTCAATAATATTTCATGATTTTGAAAGAAATTCATCAATTTTTAAAAATGTTCACAAATTTGAAAAACTACATCGAGCTTCAAAAAAAGTTCACACATTCGAAAAAATGTTCATCGATTTTGAAAAAAAGTCCATCGATTTTCAAGAAAAGTTCACGAATTTAAAAAAAGTTCATCAGTTTCATAAAAAGTTCACAAATTCGAAAAAAAGTTCATTGAATTGAAAAAAGGTTCATGGATTTCCAGAAAAAATTCACAAATTCGAAAAAGTTCATCGATTTTAAAAAAAGTTAATAAATTCGAAAAAAAGTTCATCGATTATCAAAAAGAATCGAAAATTCATAGAAAGGGTTTATTGATTTGAAAAAAAGGATCATCTGTTTTAAAAAATAGTTCAAAATTCGTAAAGAAGTTCATTGATTTTTTAAAAAAATCAACGATTTTCAAAAAATTTCATCAAATTTTTAAAAAAGTTCGCAAATTCCTAAAGAAAACATCGATTTGAAAAAAATACATGAATTTCAAAAGTTCACGAATTTAAGAAAAGGAAAAAAGAAAAAGATAATTAATCACAAGAGGTGACGTGACCCGAGTGGTTTACGAAAAGAATCGAAAAAAGATCGCAGGTTCTAGTCACGGGGAACCCACCGCGAGTGTGCGTTTTGGAGTTTTAGCAGGAAAAAAAATCTAAATGGGCCAGCCCGTTGGGCGGGGGCGTGCGCTTCAGCTAGCAAATACTCCCTCCATTCCTTTATGTAAGGTGTATAATTTTTGGCACGGTGACGAAGGCACGTATTACACAATTTAGGACAAAATTAACCTTGGCTATTAGCGGCAAGTAAATTATTTAGCCTTGGAAAGGAATAGACACACACAATCAAGAAAGAGATACTTTCCTTTTTGTCTCTATAATGAGAGATACATGCAATCAGAGGGAAGATTCTTTCCTTTTTCTGAAGGGCTAAAACGGAATTACGAGGAATTAAAAAAATGCATCTTACATTATGGAATTTTATAAAAAAACAACAAATATACCTTATGAACAGAGGGAGTAGTAGTGATTTGCCTCCAACCAAATAGGATTTTAAAAGCGTGGGAATAGATGAAATTGTTGTAAATATGCCCTAGAGGCAATAATAAATAGGTTATTATTATATTTCCTTGTTCACGATAATCGTTTATTATCCATGCTAGAATTGTATTGATAGGAAACTCAGATACATGTGTGGATACATAGACAACACCATGTCCCTAGTAAGCCTCTAGGAGACTAGCTCGTTGATCAATAGATGGTTACGGTTTCCTGACCATGGACATTGGATGTCGTTGATAACGGGATCACATCATTAGGAGAATGATGTGATGGACAAGACCCAATCCTAAGCCTAGCACAAGATCGTGTAGTTCGTTTGCTCAGAGCTTTTCTAATGTCAAGTATCACTTCCTTAGACCATGAGATTGTGCAACTCCCGGATACCGTAGGAATGCTTTGGGTGTACCAAACGTCACAACGTAACTGGGTGGCTATAAAGGTGCACTACAGGTATCTCCGAAAGTATCTGTTGGGTTGGCACGAATCGAGACTGGGATTTGTCACTCCGTGTAAACGGAGAGGTATCTCTGGGCCCACTCGGTAGGACATCATCATAATGTGCACAATGTGACCAAGGAGTTGATCACGGGATGATGTGAGTTACGGAACGAGTAAAGAGACTTGCCGGTAACGAGATTGAACAAGGTATAGGGATACCGACGATCGAATCTCGGGCAAGTAACATATCGATAGACAAAGGGAATTGAATACGGGATTGATTGAATCCCCGACATCGTGATTCATCCGATGAGATCATCGTGGAACATGTGGGAGCCAACATGGGTATCCAGATCCCGCTGTTGGTTATTGACCGGAGAACGTCTCGGTCATGTCTGCATGGTTCCCGAACCCGTAGGGTCTACACACTTAAGGTTCAATGACGCTAGGGTTATAGGGAAAGTATGTACGTGGTTACCGAATGTTGGTCGGAGTCCCGGATGAGATCCCGAACGTCACAAGGAGTTCCGGAATGGTCCGGAGGTAAAGATTTATATATGGGAAGTCCTGTTTTGGTCACCGGAAAAGTTTCTGGTGATTTCGGTAATGTACCGGGACCACCGGGAGGGTCCCGGGGGTCCACCAAGTGGGGCCACCAGCCCCAGAAGGCTGCGTGGGCCAAGTGTGGGAGGTGTTGGGAATCGTAGCATAATTTAAAATTTTCCTACGCTCACCAAGATGCATCTATGGAGTATACTAGCAACGAGGGGAAAGGAGTGCATCTACATACCCTTGTAGATCGCGAGCGGAAGCGTTCCAATGAACGTGGATGACGGAGTCGTACTCGCCGTGATCCAAATCACCGATGACCAAGTGCCGAACGGACGGCACCTCCGCGTTCAACACACGTACGGTGCAACGACGTCTCCTCCTTCTTGATCCAGCAAGGGGGAAGGAGAGGTTGATGGAGATCCAGCAGCACGACGCCGTGGTGGTGGATGTAGCGGGATGCCGGCCGGGCTTCGCCCAGCGTATACGAGAGAGAGAGAGAGGTGTTGCAGGGGGAGAGGGAGGCGCCCAAGGCTGTGTATTTGCTGCCCTCCCTCCCCCCTTTATATAGGCCCCCTTGGGAGGGGGGGCGCCGGCCAAACCCATCTAGGGTGGGGGGGGCCAGGGGGGTGCCTTGCCCCCCAAGGCAAGTGGGAAACACCCCCACCCTAGGGTTCCCAACCCTAGGCGCATGGGGGGAGGCCCATGGGGGGGCGCCCAGCCCACTAGGGGCTGGTTCCCTTCCCATTTCAGCCCACGGGGCCCTCCGGGATAGGTGGCCCCACCCGGTGGATCCCCGGGACCCTTCCGGTGGTCCCGGTACAATACCGGTAACCCCCGAAACTTTCTCGGTGGCCGAAACTTGACTTCCTATATATAATTCTTCACCTCCGGACCATTCCGGAACTCCTCGTGACGTCCGGGATCTCATCCGGGACTCCGAACAACTTTCGGGTTTCCGCATACACATATCTCTACAACCCTAGCGTCACCGAACCTTAAGTGTGTAGACCCTACGGGTTCGGGAGACATGCAGACATGACCGAGACGCCTCTCCGGTCAATAACCAACAGCGGGATCTGGACACCCATGTTGGCTCCCACATGTTCCACGATGATCTCATCGGATGAACCACGATGTCGAGGATTCAATCAATCCCGTATGCAATTCCCTTTGTCAATCGGTATGTTACTTGCCCGAGATTCGATCGTCGGTATCCCAATACCTTGTTCAATCTCGTTACCGGCAAGTCTCTTTACTCGTACCGCAATGCATGATCCCGTGACTAACGCCTTAGTCACATTGAGCTCATTATGATGATGCATTACCGAGTGGGCCCAGAGATACCTCTCCGTCATAGGAGTGACAAATCCCAGTCTCGATCCGTGCCAACCCAACAGACACTTTCAGAGATACCCATAGTGCACCTTTATAGTCACCCAGTTACGTTGTGACGTTTGGCACACCCAAAGCACTCCTACGGTATCCGGGAGTTGCACGATCTCATGGTCTAAGGAAAAGATACTTGACATTGGAAAAGCTCTAGCAAACGAAACTACACGATCTTTTATGCTATGCTTAGGATTGGGTCTTGTCCATCACATCATTCTCCTAATGATTTGATCCCGTTATCAATGACATCCAATGTCCATAGTCAGGAAACCATGACTATCTGTTGATCAACGAGCTAGTCAACTAGAGGCTTACTAGGGACACGTTGTGGTCTATGTATTCACACATGTATTACGATTTCTGGATAACACAATTATAGCATGAACAATAGACGATTACCATGAACAAAGAAATATAATAATAACCATTTATTATTGCCTCTAGGGCATATTTCCAACAGTCTCCCACTTGCACTAGAGTCAATAATCTAGTTACATTGTGATGAATCGAACACCCATTGCGTCCTGGTGTTGATCATGTTTTGCTCTAGGGAGAGGTTTAGTCAACGGATCTGCTACATTCAGGTCCGTATGTACTTTACAAATATCTATGTCTCCATTTTGAACACTTTCACGAATGGAGTTGAAGCGACGCTTGATATGCCTGGTCTTCCTGTGAAACCTGGGCTCCTTCGCAAGTGCAATAGCTCCAGTGTTGTCACAGAAGAGAGTCATCGGGCCCGACGCATTGGGAATCACCCCTAGGTCGGTAATGAACTCCTTCATCCAGACTGCTTCCTGTGCTGCCTCCGAGGCTGCCATGTACTCCGCTTCACATGTAGATCCCGCCACGACGCTTTGCTTGCAACTGCACCAGCTTACTGCTCCTCCATTCAAAATATACACGTATCCGGTTTGTGACTTTGAGTCATCCAGATCTGTGTCGAAGCTAGCGTCGACGTAACCCTTTACGACGAGCTCTTCGTCACCTCCATAAACGAGAAACATATCCTTGGTCCTTTCAGGTACTTTAGGATATTCTTGACCGCTGTCCAGTGTTCCATGCCAGGATTACTTTGGTACCTTCCTACCAAACTTACGGCAAGGTTTACATCAGGTCTGGTACACAGCATGGCATACATAATAGACCCTATGGCCGAGGCATAGGGGATGACACTCATCTTTTCTATATCTTCTGCCGTGGTCGGGCATTGAGCCGTGCTCAATTGCACACCTTGCAATACAGGCAAGAACCCCTTCTTGGACTGATCCATATTGAACTTCTTCAATATCTTGTCAAGGTATGTACTTTGTGAAAGACCAATGAGGCGTCTTGATCTATCTCTATAGATCTTGATGCCTAATATATAAGCAGCTTCTCCAAGGTCCTTCATTGAAAAACACTTATTCAAATAGGCCTTTATACTTTCCAAGAATTCTACATCATTTCCCATCAATAATATGTCATCCACATATAATAAGAGAAATGCTACAGAGCTCCCACTCACTTTCTTGTAAACACAGGCTTCTCCATAAGTCTGTGTAAACCCAAACGCTTTGATCATCTCATCAAAGCGAATGTTCCAACTCCGAGATGCTTGCACCAGCCCATAGATTGAGCGCTGGAGCTTGCATACTTTGTTAGCATTCTTAGGATCGACAAAACCTTCCGGCTGCATCATATACAACTCTTCCTTAAGGAAGCCGTTAAGGAATGCCGTTTTGACGTCCATCTGCCATATCTCATAATCATAGTATGCGGCAATTGCTAACATGATTCGGACGGACTTCAGCTTCGCTACGGGTGAGAAAGTCTCATCGTAGTCAACCCCTTGAACTTGTCGATAACCCTTAGCGACAAGTCGAGCTTTGTAGATGGTCACATTACCATCCGCGTCCGTCTTTTTCTTAAAGATCCATTTGTTTTCTATGGCTCGCCGATCATCGGGCAAGTCAGTCAAAGTCCATTCTTCGTTTTCATACATGGATCCTATCTCGGATTTCATGGCTTCTAGCCATTTGTCAGAATCCGGGCCCGCCATCGCTTCTTCATAGTTCGAAGGTTCACCGTTGTCTAACAACATGATTTCTAGGACAGGGTTGCCGTACCACTCTGGTGTGGAACGTGTCCTTGTGGACCTACGAAGTTCAGTAGTAACTTGATCCGAAGCTTCATGATCATCATCATTAACTTCCTCGCCAGTCGGTGTAGGTACCACAGGAACATCTTCCCGCGCTGCGCTACTTTCCGGTACGGAAGGGGTGACTATCACCTCATTAAGTTCCACTTTCCTCCCACTCAATTCTTTCGAGAGAAACTCCTTCTCTAGAAAGGACCCGTTCTTGGCAACGAAGATCTTGCCTTCGGATCTGAGGTACAAGGTATACCCAATAGTTTCCTTGGGGTATCCTATGAAGACGCATTTTTCCGACTTGGGTTCGAGCTTTTCAGGTTGAAGTTTCTTGACATAAGCATCGCATCCCCAAACTTTTAGAAACGACAGCTTAGGTTTCTTCCCAAACCATAATTCATACGGTGTCGTCTCTACGGATTTCAACGGTGCCCTATTTAAAGTGAATGCGGCAGTCTCTAAAGCATAGCCCCAAAATTAGAGCGGTAAATCGGTAAGAGACATCATAGATCGAACCATATCCAATAGAGTGCGATTACGACATTCGGACACACCATTTCTCTGAGGTGTTCCAGGCGGCGTGAGTTGTGAAACTATTCCACATTTCCTTAAGTGTGTACCAAATTCGTGACTTAAATATTCTCCACCACGATCTGATCGTAAGAATTTTATTTTCCTGTCACGTTGATTCTCAACTTCACTCTGAAATTCCTTGAACTTTTCAAAGGTTTCAGACTTGTGTTTCATTAGGTAGGCATACCCATATCTACTTAAGTCATCAGTGAGAGTGAGAACATAACGATATCCTCCGCGAGCCTCAACACTCATTGGACCGCACACATCGGTATGTATGATTTCCAATAAGTTGGTTGCTCGCTCCATTGTTCCGGAGAACGGAGTCTTGGTCATCTTACCCATGAGGCATGGTTCGCACGTGTCAAATGATTCGTAATCAAGAGACTCCAAAAGTCCATCTGCATGGAGCTTCTTCATGCGCTTGACACCAATGTGACCAAGGCGGCAGTGCCACAAGTATGTGGGACTATCGTTATCAACTTTACATCTTTTGGTATTCACACTATGAATATGTGTAACATCACGTTCGAGATTCATCAAGAATAAACCATTGACCAGCGGGGCATGACCATAAAACATATCTCTCAAATAAATAGAACAACCATTATTCTCGGATTTAAATGAGTAGCCATCTCGAATTAAATGAGATCCAGATACAATGTTCATGCTCAAAGCTGGCACTAAATAACAATTATTAAGGTTTAAAACTAATCCCGTAGGTAGATGCAGAGGTAGCGTGCCAACGGCGATCACATCGACCTTGGAACCATTCCCGACGCGCATCATCACCTCGTCCTTTGCCAGTCTCCGTTTATTCCGTAGTTCCTGTTTTGAGTTACAAATATGAGCAACTGCACCGGTATCAAATACCCAGGAGCTACTACGAGTACTGGTAAGGTACACATCAATTACATGTATATCACATATACCTTTGGTGTTGCCGTCCTTCTTGTCCGCTAAGTATTTGGGGCAGTTCCGCTTCCAGTGACCACTTCCCTTGCAATAAAAGCACTCAGTTTCAGGTTTGGGTCCATTCTTTGACTTCTTCCCGGCAACTGGCTTACCTGGCGCGGCAACTCCCTTTCCGTCCTTCTTGAAGTTCTTCTTACCCTTGCCCTTCTTGAACTTAGTGGTTTTATTCACCATCAACACTTGATGTTCTTTTCTGATCTCCACCTCCGCTGATTTCAGCATTGAATATATCTCAGGAATGGTCTTTTCCATCCCCTGCATATTGAAGTTCATCACAAAGCTCTTGTAGCTTAGTGGAAGCGACTGGAGGATTCTGTCAATGACCGCGTCATCCGGGAGATTAACTCCCAGCTGAGTCAAGCGGTTGTGCAACCCAGACATTCTGAGTATGTGCTCACTAACAGAACTATTCTCCTCCATTTTACAGCTGAAGAACTTGTCGGAGACTTCATATCTCTCGACCCGGGCATGAGCTTGGAAAACCAATTTCAGCTCCTCGAACATCTCATATGCTCCATGTTTCTCAAAACGCTTTTGGAGACCCGGTTCTAAGCTGTAAAGCATGCCGCACTGAATGAGGGAGTAATCATCAGCACGCTGCTGCCAAGCGTTCATAACGTCTTGGTTCTCTGGGATTGGTGCTTCACCTAGCGGTGCTTCTAAGACATAATCTTTCTTGGCTACTATGAGGATGATCATCAGGTTCCGGACCCAGTCTGTATAGTTGCTGCCATCATCTTTCAGCTTGGTTTTCTCTAGGAACGCGTTGAAATTGAGGACAACGTTGGCCATTTGATCTACAAGACATAGTGTAAAGATTTTAGACTAAGTTCATGATAATTAAGTTCATATAATCAAATTATTCAATGAACTCCCACTCAGATAGACATCCCTCTAGTCATCTAAGTGAAACATGATCCGAGTTAACTAGGCCGTGTCCGATCATCACGTGAGATGGACTAGTCAAGATCGGTGAACATCTCCATGTTGATCGTATCTTCTATACGACTCATGCTCGACCTTTCGGTCCTCCGTGTTCCGAGGCCATGTCTGTACATGCTAGGCTCGTCAAGTCAATCTAAGTGTATTGCGTGTGTTCCGAGGCCATGTCTGTACATGCTAGGCTCGTCAACACCCGTTGTATGCGAACGTTAGAATCTATCACACCCGATCATCACGTGGTGCTTCGAAACAACGAACCTTCGCAACGGTGCACAGTTAGGGTGAACACTTTCTTGAAATTATTATAAGGGATCATCTTACTTACTACCGTCGTTCTAAGCAAATAAGATGCAAAAACATGATAAACATCACATGCAATCAAATAGTGACATGATATGGCCAATATCATTATGCTCCTTTGATCTCCATCTTCGGGGCACCATGATCATCTTCGTCACCGGCATGACACCATGATCTCCATCATCATGATCTCCATCATTGTGTCTTCATGAAGTCGTCACGCCAACGATTACTTCTACTTCTATGGCTAACGCGTTTAGCAACAAAGTAAAGTAATTTACATGGCGTTATTCAATGACACGCAGGTCATGCAAAATAATAAAGACAACTCCTATGGCTCCTGCCGGTTGTCATACTCATCGACATGCAAGTCGTGATTCCTATTATAAGAATATGATCAATCTCATACATCACATATATCATTCATCACATCTTCTGGCCATATCACATCACATAACATATGCTGCAAAAACAAGTTAGACGTCCTCTAATTGTTGTTGCAAGTTTTTACGTGGTTTGTAGGTTTCTAGCAAGAACGTTTCTTACCTACGTATGACCACAACGTGATTTGCCAATTTCTATTTACCCTTCATAAGGACCCTTTTCATCGAATCCGTTCCGACTAAAGTAGGAGAGACAGACACCCGCTAGCCACCTTATGCAACTACTGCATGTCAGTCGGTGGAACCTGTCTCACGTAAGCGTACGTGTAAGGTCGGTCCGGGCCGCTTCATCCTACAATGCCGCCAAACAAGAAACGACTAGTAGCGGCAAGAAGAATTGGCAACATCAACGCCCACAACTTCTTTGTGTTCTACTCGTGCATAGTAACTACGCATAGGCCTGGCTCATGATGCCACTGTTGGGAATCGTAGCATAATTTAAAATTTTCCTACGCTCACCAAGATGCATCTATGGAGTATACTAGCAACGAGGGGAAAGGAGTGCATCTACATACCCTTGTAGATCGCGAGCGGAAGCGTTCCAATGAACGTGGATGACGGAGTCGTACTCGCCGTGATCCAAATCACCGATGACCAAGTGCCGAACGGACGGCACCTCCGCGTTCAACACTCGTACGGTGCAGCGACGTCTCCTCCTTCTTGATCCAGCAAGGGGGAAGGAGAGGTTGATGGAGATCCAGCAGCACGACGGCGTGGTGGTGGGTGTAGCGGGATGCCGGCAGGGCTTCGCCGAGCGTATACGAGAGAGAGAGGTGTTGCAGGGGGAGAGGGAGGCGCCCAAGGCTGTGTATTTGCTGCCCTCCCTCCCCCCTTTATATGGGCCCCCTTGGGAGGGGGGGCGCCGGCCAAACCCATCTAGGGTGGGGGGCGGCGGCCAGGGGGTGCCTTGCCCCCCAAGGCAAGTGGGAAACCCCCCCCCCCACCCTAGGGTTCCCAACCCTAGGCGCATGGGGGGAGGCCCATGGGGGGGCGCCCAGCCCACCAGGGGCTGGTTCCCTTCCCACTTCAGCCCACAGGGCCCTCCGGGATAGGTGGCCCCACCCGGTGGACCCCCGGGACCCTTCCGGTGGTCCCGGTACAATACCGGTAACCCCCGAAACTTTCCCGGTGGCCGAAACTTGACTTCCTATATATAATTCTTCACCTCCGGACCATTCCGGAACTCCTCGTGACGTTCGGGATCTCATCCGGGACTCCGAAAAACTTTCGGGTTTCCGCATACACATATCTCTACAACCCTAGCGTCACCGAACCTTAAGTGTGTAGACCCTACGGGTTCGGGAGACATGCAGACATGACCGAGACGCCTCTCCAGTCAATAACCAACAGCGGGATCTGGATACCCATGTTGGCTCCCACATGTTCCACGATGATCTCATCGGATGAACCACGATGTCGAGGATTCAATCAATCCCGTATGCAATTCCCTTTGTCAATCGGTATGTTACTTGCCCGAGATTCGATCGTCGGTATCCCAATACCTTGTTCAATCTCGTTACCGGCAAGTCTCTTTACTCGTACCGCAATGCATGATCCCGTGACTAACGCCTTAGTCACATTGAGCTCATTATGATGATGCATTACCGAGTGGGCCCAGAGATACCTCTCCGTCATACGGAGTGACAAATCCCAGTCTCGATCCGTGCCAACCCAACAGACACTTTCAGAGATACCCGTAGTGCACCTTTATAGTCACCCAGTTACGTTGTGACGTTTGGCACACCCAAAGCACTCCTACGGTATCCGGGAGTTGCACGATCTCATGGTCTAAGGAAAAGATACTTGACATTGGAAAAGCTCTAGCAAACGAAACTACACGATCTTTTATGCTATGCTTAGGATTGGGTCTTGTCCATCACATCATTCTCCTAATGATGTGATCCCGTTATCAATGACATCCAATGTCCATAGTCAGGAAACCATGACTATCTGTTGATCAACGAGCTAGTCAACTAGAGGCTTACTAGGGACACGTTGTGGTCTATGTATTCACACATGTATTACGATTTCCGGATAACACAATTATAGCATGAACAATAGACGATTACCATGAACAAAGAAATATAATAATAACCATTTATTATTGCCTCTAGGGCATATTTCCAATAGGAGGGGACCAGCCCCAGGTGGGCTGGTGCGCCCCCCACCAAGGCCCAAGGCGCATGGGAGAGTGGGAGGGGGCAAACCCTAGGTCCAGATGGGCCTTAAGGCCCACCCTAGTGGTGCCCCCCCTCTCCTCCCCTTGGCCGCCCCCCCTAGATGGGATCTAGGGCTGGCCGCCAGCCCTTGGGGGTGGAAACCCTAGAGGGGGCGCAGCCCCTCCCCCCCTATATATAGTTGAGGTTTGGGGCTGCCCAAGACAGGAGAACGTCTCTCTTTCGGCGCAGCCCTACCCCTCTCCCTCCTCCTCCTCTCCCGCGGTGCTTGGCGAAGCCCTGCGGGATTGCCACGCTCCTCCATCACCACCACGCCGTTGTGCTGCTGCTGGATGGAGTCTTCCCCAACCTCTCCCTCTCTCCTTGCTGGATCAAGGCTGGGAGACGTCACCGGGCTGCACGTGTGTTGAACGCGGAGGCGCCGTGGTTCGGCGCTTAGATCGGAATCAACCGCGATCTGAATCGCTACGAGTACGACTCCTTCATCCGCGTTCTTGCAACACTTCCGCATCGCGATCTACAATGGTATGTAGATGCACTCCCCTTCCCCTCGTTGCTAGATTACTCCATAGATTAATCTTGGTGATGCGTAGAAAATTTTGAATTTCTGCTACGTTCCACAACAGTGGCATCATGAGCTAGGTCTATGCGTAGTTTCTATGCACGAGTAGAACACAAAGTAGTTGTGGGCGTCGATGTTGTCAATTCTTCTTGTCGCTACTAGTCTTATCTTGTTTCGGCGGCATTGTGGGATGATGCGGCCCGGACCGACCTTACACGTACGCTTACGTGAGACAGGTTCCACCGACTGACATGCACTAGTTGCATAAGGTGGCTAGCGGGTGTCTGTCTCTCCCACTTTAGTCGGAACGGATTCGATGAAAAGGGTCCTTATGAAGGGTAAATAGAAATTGGCATATCACGTTGTGGTTTTACGTAGGTAAGAAACGTTCTTGCTAGAAACCTATACAAGCCACGTAAAAAACTTGCAACAACAATTAGAGGACGTCTAACTTGTTTTTGCAGCATGTGCTATGTGATGTGATATGGCCAGAAGATGTGATGAATGATATATGTGATGTATGAGATTGATCATATTCTTGTAATAGGAATCACGACTTGCATGTCGATGAGTATGACAACCGGCAGGAGCCATAGGAGTTGTCTTTATTTTTGTATGACCTGCGTGTCATTGAATAACGCCATGTAAGTTACTTTACTTTATTGCTAAGCGCGTTAGCCATAGAAGTAGAAGTAATCGTTGGCGTGACAACTTCATGAAGACACAATAATGGAGATCATGATGATGGAGATCATGGTGTCATGCCGGTGACAAAGATGATCATGGTGCCCCGAAGATGGAGATCAAAGGAGCAAATTGATATTGGCCATATCATGTCACTATTTGATTGCATGTGATGTTTATCATGTTATGCATCTTATTTTCTTAGAACGACGGTAGTAAGTAAGATGATCCCTCACTAAAATTTCAAGAGACGTGTTCCCCCTAACTGTGCACCGTTGTGAAGGTTCGTTGTTTCGAAGCACCACGTGATGATCGGGTGTGATGGATTCTAACGTTCGAATACAACGGGTGTTGACAAGCCTAGCATGTACAGACATGGCCTCGGAACACATGCGAAACACTTAGGTTGACTTGACGAGCCTAGCATGTACAGACATGGCCTCGGAACACAAGAGACCGAAAGGTCGAACATGAGTCGTATAGTAGATACGATCAACATGGAGATGTTCACCGATGATGACTAGTCCGTCTCACGTGATGATCGGACACGGCCTAGTTTGACTCGGATCATGTATCACTTAGATGACTAGAGGGATGTCTATCTGAGTGGGAGTTCATTAATCAGATGAACTTAATTATCATGAACATAGTCAAAAGGTATTTGCAAATTATGTCATACGCTTTAGTTCTACTGTTTAAGATATGTTCCTAGAGAAAATTTAGTTGATAGTTGGTAGTAGCAATTATGCGGACTGGGTCCGTAAACTGAGGATTGTCCTCATTGCTGCACAGAAGGCTTATGTCCTTAATACACCGCTCGGTGTGCTGAACCTCAGCGTCGTCTGTAGATGTTGCGAAACATCTGACATACACATTTTGATGACTACGTGATAGTTCAGTGCGTAATGCTAACGGTTTAGAATTGTGGCACCAGAGACGTTTTTGAAACGTCGCAGAACATGTGAGATGTTCCGAAGACTGAAATTGGGATTTAAGACTAGTGCCCACGTCAAGAGGTATGAGACCTCTGACAAGTTTCTTAAGCCTGCAAACTAAGGGAGAAAAGCTCAATCGTTGAGCATGTGCTCAGATTGTCTGAGTACTACAATCGCTTGAATCGAGTGGGAGTTAATCTTCCAGATGAGATAGTGATGGTTCTCCATAATCACTGCCACCAAGCTATTAGAGCTTCGTGATGAACTATAAATATCAAGGATAGATGATGATCCTTGAGCAACTCGCGATGTTTGACACCGCGAAAGTAGAAATCAAGAAGGAGCATCAATTGTTGATGGTTAGTAAAACCACTAGTTTCTAGAAGGGCAAGGGCAAAAGGGATACTTCATGAAATAGCAAATCATTTGCTGCTCTAGTGAAGAATCCCAAGGTTGAACCCAAACCCGAGACTAAGTGCTTCTGTAATGAGGGGTACGGTCACTGAAGCGGAACTACCCTAGATACTTGGTAGATGAGAAGGCAGGCAAGGTCGACAGAAGTATATTGGATATACATTATATGAATGTGTACTTTACTAGTACTCCTAGCAGCACCAGGGTATTAGATACCGGTTCGGTTGCTAAGTGTTAGTAACTCGAAATAAAAGCTGCGGAATAAATGGAGACTAGCTAAAGGTGAGATGACGATATGTGTTGGAAGTGTTTCCAAGGTTGATGTGATCAAGCATCGCATGCTCCCTCTACCATCGAGATTGGTGTTAAACCTAAATAATTGTTATTTGGTGTTTGCGTTGAGCATAAACATGATTGGATTATGTTTATCGCAATACGGTTATTCGTTTAAGGAGAATATGGTTACTCTGTTTATTTGAATAATACCTTCAATGGTCTTGCACCTAAAATGAATCTCGATCGTAGTGATACACATGTTCGTGCCAAAAGATATAAAATAGTAATGATAGTTCCACATACTTGTGGCACTGCCATTTGAGTCATATTGGTATAGAACGCATGAAGAAGCTCCATGTAGATGGATCTTTGGACTCACTCGTTTTTGAAAAGATTGAGACATGCGAACCATGTCTATTGGTATATATGCATGAAGAAACTCCATGCAGATGGATCGTTTGGACTCACTTGATTTTGAATCACTTGAGACATGCAAATCATACCACATGGGCAAGATGACTGAAAAGCCTCGTTTTCAGTAAGATGGAACAAGAGAGCAACTTGTTGGAAGTAATACATTCGATGTGTACAGTCCAATGAGTGCTGAGGCATGCAGTGGATATCGTTATGTTCTTACTTCACAGATGATTTGAGTAGATGCTAAGTGTATTTACTTGATGAAACACAAGTCTGAATTATTGAAAGGTTCAAGTAATTTCAGAGTGAAGTTGAAGATCGTCGTGACAAGAGGATAAAATGTCTGTGATATGATCATAGAGATAAGTATCTGAGTTACGAGTTTGGCACACAATTAAGACATTGTGGAAAGTGTTTCACAATTAATACCGCCTGGAGCACCATAGTGTGATGGTGTGTCCGGACATCATAGCTGCACCCTATTGGATATGGTGCATACCATGATGTCTCTTATCAAATTACCACTATCGTTTATGGGTTAGGCATTAGAGACAACCGCATTCACTTTAAAAGGGGCACCACGCAATTCCGTTGAGACGACACCGTTTAGAGAAACCTAAGTTGTCGTTTCTTAAAAGTTTGGGGCTGCGATGCTTATGTGAAAAAGTTTCAGGCTGATAAGCTCGAACCCAAAGCGGATATATGCATCTTCATAGAATACCCAAAACAGTTGGGTGTACCTCCTATTTCAGATCTGGAAGCAAAAGTAATTACTTCTAGAAACGAGTCCTTTCTCGAGGAAAAGTTTCTCTCGAAAGAATTGAGTGGGAGGATGGTGGAGACTTGATAAGGTTATTGAACCGTCACTTCAACTAGTGTGTAGCAGGGCACAGGAAGTTGTTCCTGTGGCACCTACACCATTTGAAGTGGAAGCTTATGATAGTGATCATGAAACTTCGGATCAAGTCACTACCAAACCTCGTAGGACGACGAGGATGCGTGCTACTTCAGAGTGGTACGTGATCCTGTCTTGAAAGTCATGTTGTTAGACAACAATGAACCTACGAGCTAAGGAGAAGCGATGGTGGGCCCATATTCCGACAAATGGTTAGAAGCCATGAAATCCGAGATAAATGGATCTTTAAGAAGAAGACGGACGTGAACGGTAATGTTACCGTCTATGAAGCTCGGCTTGTGGCAAAGAGTATTTCACAAGTTCAAGGAGTTGACTACGATGAGATTTTCTCATCCGTAGCGATGCTTAAGTCCATCGGAATCATGTTAGCATTAGCTGCATTTATGAAATCTGGCAGATGGATGTCAAAACAAGTTTCCTCACCAGTTTTCGTAAGGAAAGGTTGTATGTGATACAATCAGGAAGGTTTTGTCGATCCTAAGGATGCTAAAAGATATGCTAGCTCCAGCGATCCTTCCATGGACTAGAGCAAGCATCTCGGAGTCAGAATATACGCTTTGATTGAGTGATCAAAGTTTTTGGGTTTATACAAAGTTTGTTAGAAACTTGTATTTACAATAAAGTGAGTGGGAGCGCTACAACATTTCTGATAAGTATATGTGAATGACATATCGTTGATCCGAAATGATGTAGAATTTCTGGAAAGCACAAAGGGTTGTTTGAAAGGAGTTTTTCAAAGGAAAACCTGGATAAAAGCTGCTTACATATTGGGCATCAAGATCTATAGAGATAGATCAAGACGCCCGATGATACTTTCAAAGAACGCACACCTTGACATGATTTTGAAGAGTTCAAAATAGATCAGCAAAGAAGGAGTTCTTGGCTGTGTTACAAGGTGTGAGTATTGAGTAAGACTCAGGACCTGACCACAGCAGAAGAGAGAGACAGGACGAAGGTCGTCCCCTATGCTTCAGACGTAGGCTCTACAGTATGCTATGCTGTGTACCGCACATGAAGTGTGCCTTGCCATGAGTTGGTCAAGGGGTACAATAGTGATCCGGGAATGGATCACATGACAGCGGTCGAACTTATCCTTAGTATCTAGTGGACTAAGGAATTTTCTCGATTATGGAGGTGAAAAGGAGTTCGTCGTAAAGGGTTACGTCGATGCGAACTTTGACACTAATCCGGATGACTCTGAGTAGTAAACCGGATTCGTATAGTAGAGCAATTATTTGAAATGGCTCCAAATAGCGCGTGGTAGCATCCACAAGATGACATAGATATTCGTAAAGCACACACGGATCTGAAAGGTTCAGACCCGTTGACTAATAACCTCTCTCACAAGCATAACATGATCAAACCAGAACTCATTGAGTGTTAATCACATAGTGATGTGAACTAGATTGTTGACTCTAGTAAACTCTTTAGATGTTGGTCACATGGTGATGTGACCTATGAGTGTTAATCACATGGTGATGTGGACTAGATTATTGACTCTAGTGCAAGTGGGAGACTGTTGGAAATATGCCCTAGAGGCAATAATAAATAGGTTATTATTATATTTCCTTGTTCACGATAATCGTTTATTATCCATGCTAGAATTGTATTGATAGGAAACTCAGATACATGTGTGGATACATAGACAACACCATGTCCCTAGTAAGCCTCTAGGAGACTAGCTCGTTGATCAATAGATGGTTACGGTTTCCTGACCATGGACATTGGATGTCGTTGATAACGGGATCACATCATTAGGAGAATGATGTGATGGACAAGACCCAATCCTAAGCCTAGCACAAGATCGTGTAGTTCGTTTGCTCAGAGCTTTTCTAATGTCAAGTATCACTTCCTTAGACCATGAGATTGTGCAACTCCCGGATACCGTAGGAATGCTTTGGGTGTACCAAACGTCACAACGTAACTGGGTGGCTATAAAGATGCACTACAGGTATCTCCGAAAGTATCTGTTGGGTTGGCACGAATCGAGACTGGGATTTGTCACTCCGTGTAAACGGAGAGGTATCTCTGGGCCCACTCGGTAGGACATCATCATAATGTGCACAATGTGACCAAGGAGTTGATCACGGGATGATGTGAGTTACGGAACGAGTAAAGAGACTTGCCGGTAACGAGATTGAACAAGGTATAGGGATACCGACGATCGAATCTCGGGCAAGTAACATATCGATAGACAAAGGGAATTGAATACGGGATTGATTGAATCCCCGACATCGTGATTCATCCGATGAGATCATCGTGGAACATGTGGGAGCCAACATGGGTATCCAGATCCCGCTGTTGGTTATTGACCGGAGAACGTCTCGGTCATGTCTGCATGGTTCCCGAACCCGTAGGGTCTACACACTTAAGGTTCAATGACGCTAGGGTTATAGGGAAAGTATGTACGTGGTTACCGAATGTTGGTCGGAGTCCCGGATGAGATCCCGGACGTCACAAGGAGTTCCGGAATGGTCCGGAGGTAAAGATTTATATATGGGAAGTCCTGTTTTGGTCACCGGAAAAGTTTCTGGTGATTTCGGTAATGTACCGGGACCACCGGGAGGGTCCCGGGGGTCCACCAAGTGGGGCCACCAGCCCCAGAAGGCTGCGTGGGCCAAGTGTGGGAGGGGACCAGCCCCAGGTGGGCTGGTGCGCCCCCCCACCAAGGCCCAAGGCGCATGGGAGAGTGGGAGGGGGCAAACCCTAGGTCCAGATGGGCCTTAAGGCCCACCCTAGTGGCGCCCCCCTCTCCTCCCCTTGGCCGCCCCCCTAGATGGGATCTAGGGCTGGCCGCCAGCCCTTGGGGGTGGAAACCCTAGAGGGGGCGCAGCCCCTCCCCCCCTATATATAGTTGAGGTTTGGGGCTGCCCAAGACAGGAGAACGTCTCTCTTTCGGCGCAGCCCTACCCCTCTCCCTCCTCCTCCTCTCCCGCGGTGCTTGGCGAAGCCCTGCGGGATTGCCACACTCCTCCATCACCACCACGCCGTCGTGCTGCTGCTGGATGGAGTCTTCCCCAACCTCTCCCTCTCTCCTTGCTGGATCAAGGCGTGGGAGACGTCACCGGGCTGCACGTGTGTTGAACACGGAGGCGCCGTGGTTCGGCGCTTAGATCGGAATCAACCGCGATCTGAATCGCTACGAGTACGACTCCTTCATCCGCGTTCTTGCAACGCTTCCGCATCGCGATCTACAATGGTATGTAGATGCACTTCCCTTCCCCTCGTTGCTAGATTACTCCATAGATTGATCTTGGTGATGCGTAGAAAATTTTGAATTTCTGCTACGTTCCACAACAGAAATCACTAATTGAGGAGTATTCTTTTCAGAGATCAGTTCCACCTCCTCGGGTTGGGACCAGTGGCGTGCTGCATGTGCGCCACTTGTCGCAACCTGCCGATCATCCTCAACCTCAAGTACAAAACCACCTGTCGGAAAAAAAGAATCTCAGTCAACAGTTAGCATGTGCTGCAGCCTTTAAGTATCAAAAGTTCTCGAACTTAGATGATGCCCTTAAATGGTATAACGAACACCAGACTGAAATCTTTACTTCAGACGAAAGTTTCATTCAATTTGTTGCGCAAGCTAGTGATCCATTTTTTTTCGTAGCCAAGATCCTTTCTCAGGATGAAGGAGTGAGTAACTATCATCAGGTTCCAGTGACCCAAGGGACGCGGCTCGTCTGCCGTGAAGAAGGCACGGCAGAACTGCCGTGGAGCATAATCTCAGCCGTTCTTATCTCATCAAGCGCATCCAACGAACAGCAAAACAGCCCCGTCCACGTACGCACGCACAGGGCGCGCGCCAAGTCTCTCTTCCCTTCTACTCTGTGAGTATTTCCGAGCAACAGAGCTGACGCGGAAAGGAAAAACAGAGCATAGTCGCCGTCCGGCGACGCTACGGCCGTTCGGCAACGCCGTGGCCGTCCGACGACGCACTACCGCCGCCGTCAGACTTGTCACCGTCTCGTCGCTCTGCTTGAGGTCGGCGTTCTGCTTGAGGTCGTCAGTTTTGCTCCCTTGCCGTCGAGAGAGACGAGACGGTGACAAGTCCGACGGCGGCGGCAGTGCGTCGTCGGACGGCCACGGCGTTGCCGGACAGCCGCAGCGTCGCCGGACGGCGACTATGCTCTGTTTTTCCTTTCTGTGTCAGCTCTGTTGCTCGGAAATACTCACAGAGTAGAAGGGAGGAGAGATTTGGCGCGCGCCCTGCGTGCGTACGTGGACGGGGCTGTTTTGCTGTTCGTTGGATGCGCTTGATGAGATAAGAACGGCTGAGATTATGCTCCACGGCAGTTCTGCCGTGCCTTCTTCACGGCAGACGAGCCGCGTCCTGACCCAAGATGCGAGTGCGAGTGCATATCAAATTATGAAGGAGTCTTCCTTTTTTCGTAGATCCATTTATTCAAAACGATTTATCTCTTAAATCATGCATCCAAATCTCGATCGTTTTTCACCGTTAAATTCCTCGCGTCGAGATCTTTAAAACTAGATCCCATGTTGACAGGTTTTGACGAACTTTTTTTCACAAAAAAAGCCGGAACCGGAGCACTTTTTTCCTTTCCGAAAACCGTTTCCGAGAGGCACGACCATGCCTCTCGCGGAAGCAAAAATCGTGCTCTCATGAAAAAAAAAGAAAACACATTTTTCCAGTTTAGGCACGCGAAAGCAAAATCATGCCTCTCACGGAAGCAAAACTGTGTCTCTCGTGAAATAAAAAAAGAGAAAACACGTTTTTTTTCCGAGAGGCACGACCGTGCCTCTCATGGAAGAAAACCCGTGGAAGAAGAAAAAAAAGAGAAAACACATTTTTATTTTCCATTTCCAAGAGGCACGACCGAGGCCTCTCATGGAAGCAAAACCATGCTTCACGTGAAAGCAAAACCGTGCGTCTCGAGGCACGACCAAGGCCTCTCATGGAAGCAAAACCATGCCTCACATGAAAGCAAAACCGTGCCTCTCGCGGAAGAATAAAAAGGAGAAGTGGAAGCAAAACTGTGCCTCTCGCGTAAGAAGGAAAAAAGAGATAACACATTTTTTCCGTTTCCAAGAGACACGACCGAGGCCTCTCACGAAAGCAAAACCATGCCTCACGCGGAAGCAAAACCGTGCATCTCACGGAAGAACAAAAAAGAGAAAACACGTTTTTTCGTTTTCGAGAGGCACGACTGTGCCTCTTGCGGACGCAAAACCATGTCGCTCGTGAAAGCAAAATCATGCCTCTCGCGGAAGAAAAAAAGAAGAGAAAACATATTTTTTTTTCGTTTCCGAGAGGCATGACCGCGCCTCTCGCGGAAAAAAGAAGAGAAAACGTGTTTTTCCGCAGATCCTGCCAGTCGAACAACATGTAGAAGACATCCCTAAGGATTAAAACTATTTTAATTTTCTTGGAAATATTTTGAATCAAAGAGGCCCTTTCGGAATTAAAGTTGTGGCCGTGCTAGATTTTCTAGAGGCCAATGGCTTTTGGTGGGTCGACGGTAGCACGGGATTTCGCTTAGATCGAAAGATGTCGTTTAGCCGTTCAATGTTGTGCACGGATCAACCAGTGGGGTTTACCTGTCGCAACAACGCACACTGGAAGAAGGAAATTGCACAACCCATCAACTATGGTGGCCAATTTTTAAAAATAATACTTCAGGTTTGTCAAAACAACACTTATTGGTGCAATTTGTTACCGCTAGCTCTAATTCATCGTTTGAATGCCTAATGGATTGGTCCCGCTTATAATTGTGCACGTGACAAAAAGTATGCCACACTAGTCGGCCAACCAAAGCTACAAGATTTCCGAAACTAGTGGTCAAAAAGTGCCAAAAATAATTCCAAACCAGTACTAGATAAAGGTATGATTTACTTTTTTTTTGCATTTTCTAGAAAATATTGAATTTTGTAAAAATAATAATCTGAATGAACCAACTAAGCTACCAATATTTTCCGGGCCATCACTGGGTCCATATATGATTCAGTTTTTTAAAACATTGTATTTTGAATCAAAACATTGAATGAGCAACTATAGCTTTTTTTTTTGCGGGTGAGCAACTATAGCTACCAATATTAATTGTTTTAGCTGGCGAGATGATGTGACCATTAGAAATCGTGTCGACATAGTCATATGATGGATTGGAGCTAGCTGCAACGGATTACATCAATATGTGATGTTTTATGCAAAAAGGCAAAATACTCCGAATTATAAGATCTTGCGAGTTCCTTTATTAAATCGGATGCGTATGGATGTGTTTTAGTGTGTTTCACTCATTTTTAATCTTTATGTAGTCCATATTAAATATCCCAAACGTCTTATAATTCGAAACAGAGGTGATAGTAAATTATGTGCAAAATTGAAATCAGCAATTTGTGGTTTGTGCAATTTCCTCCGCTGGAAGAGAAGACAAGGTCGTTTTGCTCGGGGCGTGCCAATGGTTGCTGTTGCTGGTAGCCTGGTAGCATCACAAGAATCTTAAAAAAATCGAAGCTCCACCCATTGAGGTGCGACCAACATTTGGTGGTTAGCTGAGTCCACCTGGCTGGCTCCACCTCCACACGGCAACATGTTTTTGCTCTATCCTTAGAAAGTCAGCGACCACCTGGAGTCGTTAAGTATACTGAGCACTGACCGAGTAGTAACCAAAATTATGTACTCATACAGTTCTCACACGGCTCTCTCATCGTCGGAGCCCAAGGAGGCGGCAATGGAGCGGGACGACGGCGACGACGAGACGTTTTGGAGCGCCCAGTGCAGCCTCAGCTCATCGACGGGCGACGAGCGGGACGAGCAGCAGAGCTCCCCTGGCGCAGAGGGCACGGTGTTCGTCGCGTTAGCAGACGATGTCAACGAAGGGACGAGCACCTTGCTGTGGGCGATGAAGAACCTGGCCAAGGATGGATCTAGGGTTGTGATAGCTCATGTCCGTAGCCCCACACGATCGACCCACAGAAGTAAGCCGGCACTTCCCTGCATATTATCAGCAGGTGAATTTTGGGTTATCTTTTCCGATATGTTTCAGTGGGGGTAAAAGCTCATCATGGCAGCATGAGACCAGAAGGGGTCAGCAATCATAGAAACTTACAGCGGGACAAAGCAGGGAAGAACATGGATGGATATGCCCTGACAGCGAAACGCGCGACACAAGATCTAGAGGTTCAACTCAATTTCCGTCACCGGTCAATACCTTTCTACCTCTGGCTACGTCCATCACTCGAATTCAGTTCAAGACTAACGTGGAACACACTCTACTATGCCAGATTGATTGTGATGAAGTGGTGATTGAGATGGACGATGTTGCGGAAGGACTCGCACAACTCATTGCCATTCATGGCATCACCAGGCTTGTAATGGGAGCAGCTGCCGACCAACACTACTCAAAGTACACACCACACCTGCCCAGCCCAGTGCATTTCCCCCAAAAGGGCCTACTGTTTTTCTCATGCCAATTTCTGTTTCTAGAACAGGCAGCACCAGCACGGGGGACTAACTGTATTTTCAGTACATGTGGTCCTTTTACGACACGGTATTTCAACATAGATACCAAATTTACAAACAAAATCACCTTACCACAACAACTTTATTTATTTATTTGACATGCGAGTAAAATTAAGTGATGAAGCGGCCTGCAAGTAATGGAAAAGGGTATATATGAGTTAAATTATGATACCACTTCAAGGAACTTAACGTTAACGGATAACTCTGTTACGTCCATTCTTTCAGATATCTTTTGTTCAGATTGATATATACTGCAATCCAACTCAGTGTAATTTGCAAATTGTATATATTACACTACTCTGTGTTTTTAATGTAGAGACTGCATTTTCAAACTTTTTTTCCTAACAAGTAGTGAAATGAGTATGCTGTTAGCAGGCTAAGGCAGGATGGTTTCTTTGATTAATCCAAACTTATGCACAATTTAACAATGTTCTCAACCTATAGGGAAATGAAAAAACCGAAGTCCAAGACAGCGCTCAAGCTGATGGACACAGCAGCTCCATCATGCAAGATATGGTTTATCTGTGATGGGCATCTGATATGTACCAGGTTAAAGTAGAGCAAGGTCCATCCCGTGTCAGCAGTTTTACTACGTTATCCAGATTTTTGTATTTATACTTCTACATATTGATAGTATCTTCTAGATTAGCCTAGGGACCAATTTATTGTGTTCTCACAGAACTCGTGCAAATGACTGAAAAACCACTAACCATACCTGTGCAGTTACAAGGAAAATCTTCCTGCAATATCCCCGTCACCTGTACAGCGCACAACACCATCTTCAGTGTGCAGAATTTCGAGCCAGATGAGATCAATGGCACTGAAGAATGAAGAAGCAAGCTCAAACGGATATAATTCAGCTTCATCGTTTGAATCACAAATGAGTGACTGGGATTTTTTGTTTGGAGGTGACTATCCTAAACATATTTATACTTTGTAGTGACTACTCTATGCCATTCTTGCAAATTGCAAAAACAGTTGTTCTGGATTATTATTTTTAAATCTCGATAGATGGTTTATCCTTACAACATCATATTATCGTATTACAAGAAAAAGGACCAAAATTTTGGTTTGTGGTTTCCATAGTTGGCCTTTTTTTTCGCTGCATAGTTGACCATTTAAAGAATCCAAAGGGTTCACGAATAAACTCGGAGATCTATGTTTAATCAATAGAACTGGCAATAATACAAAGTACAACATAATTTGTATATTTTTCATAAACTACATTCTTTACGTATGTTAAAATTGTTGAAGCTCAGAAGGGTCTACACCATAGAAATTAACCAACAAGATATGGGACATTGTGGAGGTAGCAGATCAAAACAACCATTTTTAGTTCTATGTGTCGAGAAAATGTTTCCTCATGTGAACAGAGCAAAAATTGTAGAGCTTCATGCACTAGCCAACGCAACCAAAAGTCCGAACTTATGGAAAGGGCTAGACAATTCACATATACACTTCAACACCCCCTCTCACGTGTGACGCGGGAAGACAACACGAATAGACTTAGAGGTATGGCTCAAGAGGCCAATACATGGACACAAAGGGGGGCAGCAGCAATTTTTGGATAAATTGCGAAAGTCAGGATTTGAACTCAAGACCTTAGGCTCTGATACCATGTTAGACTTCATGCATTAGCCAACGCAACCAAAAGTCCGAACTTATGGAAAGAACTAGACACACATATACACTTCAATGAAAATGATATTGGTCATACTGTTTACCTTTTCTCCTTTAAAGGTAGTCAAGCTATTTTTTTTGTTATAATGAACTCCAGATTGGGAAAAGACCACTTATATCTCATCCAGGACAGATGATGCAGTCGGTATCTCTGGAGCCACAACTTTACCTGTGATTATTGGTGATGCACACAAACTAAGACAAGTGAAACACTCTCCAACTTATGAATCTGATGGCATCCACTTGGTGCCCGAATGTCATATGGTATGGTCATCTGTGCTAGATCATTAATTTACTAAAGTAATTCATGTTATAATTCCTTGCTCATGGTATCATACAGGAAGAAGCACTACTTGTAGATGAAGAAACACATTTCGGACATCAGGAGGTGTACACTGTAGCTGAGCTGTGGAAGGGACATGACGAATCTAACAAACGTGACAAAGCCACACAGGATCTGCTTTCAGCTCTTCAAAGAGTAAGCTTTGTTTCGTAGGTCCATGCTGCATATCCATAAGTAATGAAAGTAGCATCCCTTTTATAGACCAGCCAAATTAGTTTCTCTTTTAGCCAAAAATAGTATGACAAGAATGTTCTTGCAGGCTAACGTTTCAGAAGATTCGTATCTTCATGAGGTGAACCAGCGGAAACAGATTGAGGAGATACTTACAATACAGAGGCTGGAGATTGACGAAATGAAAAGAAGAAGCTATACGTTACATGATGAACTACAGGATTCAAAGAAGCAGAAGCTCATGCTGGAACAGCATATCATTCAGATCGAGACTGCTAGAAAGGATAATGTAAAGGAGATTACTGACTTCTTTACAGAAAAATCGTGCGAGGAAACTAAGAAATGCCTAAAACTCGAAATGGATCTGCTTTCAGCACTCCAAAAAGTAAGAGTTTGCTCCAGGAATCTTTAGTACTCCCTCCGTTCGGAAATAAGTGATGCTGCTTTAGTTCAAAACTAAAACAACGTCACTCATTTCCGAACGGAGGTAATAGTATAATTCAACTTAGAAGTGCGTGAATAAAATTCAAACTATTATTGCAGGCCAGGGAGATGGAGAATCTGTACCAAAACGAGAAGGGGCGGCGGTTAGACATGGATGTGAAGATTACGAGACAGAGGGTGGAGATTGAAGAAACAAAGAAGCATCGTGATGAACTATATTATGAGCTAAAAGATTTAAAGGAACACATGCTCAAGCTAAAAATAATTGTAAGTATGGAAGTATGTCTCTCAGCTGTCTGTTATGAGATCGTATAGAAAATCTGACTTGATCCTTTATTAAGGATGTGCCCGACGAAACTAACAGAAGAAGAAGGGCTGAAAGAGATCTGCTCTCAGCTCTTGAAATGGTAAGATATTGATTCATTGCTCCCAGTTACAAACTGCAGCTTCATAACTAAATGTGGATTGCTCTTATAGGTTAAAGACCTAGAGCATGGGATTTTGCGTGAGATGAGAAAGCAGAAAGAAGTGGAGGAGGCACATGCAATTCGGGAGGAGGAAATTCAGGCAATGATACAACAGCTGGCAGATATAAATGCCAAATATATATCTGATATGAAGTCGGCCATAAAATTTCATGAAGAAGAGCTTGAAAAGAGCAAACACTTTATCCAAGAAATTCAAGCAAAGTATGACAAGTCACTACATGAGAGAGATACTGCAGTAACAGAGGCGAAAGAATTGCGGCAAAAGAATAAGCATGGAGCCTTGGTGTTCTCACTATCTGAGCTGCAGGAAGCAACCAAATGCTTTGATATATCACTCAAGATTGGCGAAGGTGGATCTGGAAGAGTCTATAAGGGTTTCCTCCGAAACACGACTGTAGCTATAAAGTTGCTTCATTGTCAACGCCTTCAAAGACAACAAGAATTCCATCAAGAGGTAATTGAGATGACTTCTCCTGAATCGTATTTTTGCTTTTATTCAAAAAAAGTAGTAACATCATCATGGCATCGTCACTGCAGGTTGCTTTTCTCAGTACAGTGAGGCATCCTAACATCATGATGTTTATAGGAGCATGCCAAGAGGCTTCTGGTTCTGGCCTGGTGTATGAGTTCCTCCCAAATAGGAGCCTTGAGGAACATCTCTCTTGTAAGGAAAAGAAAAACACACCACCATTGACATGGCAAGTGCGCACCAGGATTATTGGGGAGATATGGTCGGCTTTGACGTTCATCCACTCCCACAAGCCTCTCCCCATTGTTCATGGTGATCTAAAGCCGGACAACATTCTTCTTGACGCTAATTTTGTGAGCAAGTTGAGAATCTGTCAGGTTTCGAAAAATCCCAGGGCCACAAAGAACACTAAGGATCCCAAGTTCTTAACCACTGGGGAACTCACCCCACAGTGCGATGTGTACTCCTTTGGCATTGTCATCCTACGCCTGCTGACAGGAAGGTCATCGCAAAAGATCGTTGTGACCGTAGAAAAAGCGATGGAGAAAGGGCACCTGCATTCCATTATCGACGATTCCGCAGGGAGCTGGCCATACCAACAGGCCGGCCAGCTTGCGCGTCTTGGATTGAGATGCACCAACTTGAGTGGGAAGCTCCAACCAGATCTTATAGGGGGGGTGTGGGGAGAGCTTGAGCCACTGATGAAGGCCGCCTCCCGGAACGCTGGGCGGCCATCCTTTGCAGCTTCGTCAGATGACACACACACACCATCCGGCTTTGTCTGTGCAATCTCTCGGGTTAGTAAGGATTCACAAACTGCATCCTAATTTAATGTCTTAGTAGTAGAGACTAGAGAAGCATCTGAACTTACCAACTTTTGGTGTGATGCACGGTGAACAGGAGGTGATGCATGACCCTCAGATTGCAGCAGATGGGTTCACATACGAAGCTGAAGCTATCAGAACGTGGCTCGACAGTGGACACGACACGTCGCCAATGACGAACCTGAAGCTCAAACACTGCGATCTCACCCCAAACAGGGCACTCCATTCGGCGATTCTCGAGTGGCAACAGCAGCAGAAGAAGCACGGGACATGACTACATGAGGATCTGTCACGAACTGCATCAGATTCATGAAGGAGTACATTCATCTCGGCCTCGGATGTAAGCTGTTAACAGATAGTTTAGACCTAGGTATATACGCAAGCAAAACCGATCTATTCATTCCCCTACCACGGTGGCGGCGGCTAGGATGAAGCTTCCTTCCCTCGAGGCTCTGCCGATGAGCCCGTGGACTCACCTCCTCTCTATCTGCCGCTCCAGCGGCCGGCAGTGGGGAGGGAACTCAAATGTGAGATTCAGAGAAAAAACTATTTGTATGTGTGGAAAGATAAAAACCAAACAGATCCCTAATTATGCCTTTGGACTAGCTCACTATTGTTGAGAAAACCATCACACTTGCATGATTCACTTCCTTGGCTGAGAAAACCATCAAGAAACCAAAAAAATTAACCAGCAATGTTGACCCCAATTCAAAGTATGCAAACACTCTTACTAATATGGGAGAATTTTGTCCTGAGAACCTATAGGAGAAAAAACCAACGATGTGGCTGACAAAACCGGAGATAAAATATATCATTACATCTCAGGGTTGTATTATGAACGGCTTTTAAACTTGGAGGGTGAAATTTGAACCAAAGTAAAGTTGAGGGTTGTAAAGTAAACCCTAAGACAAGTTCAGGGGGTAATGTAGACTTCTCTCCCCAGACTTAGATGAAAACTAAGGAAAAACAAACATGCCCTGAAGAAACAAACATGCCCTGAAGAAATTCGGCAACCCTCAAAAGAAAAAAAGCATCGGCATCCTGACCATTTCAACCTTGTGCAGCTCCGACATGTGGGCGAACTCAAAAACATGCATGAGCACCAGGCACCGCAATGCCAGTCTGAGTATCAGGCAACAAGGTCGTACTCGTCGCGTGCGGGCGGCACAACGTCCAGCCGCATCATGCTCCTGTACTGCGCCGGTACTGGCGCGCCCGCACGCACGCAGAGCTCCACCACGGCCGGGGCCTTGCCATAGTACCTCTTGAGCTCGTTCGCGAGAGGTACACTGTCGCCAGCTGGGTCGCGGACATGCCAGACATGGTTCAGGGGGACGATGTCATCTACTGTGGCTTCCTGCCACGCGTGCTGGCCATCCCGCTGCTGGTGCTTGCTCGCCTTGCACATCCTCACCTTGTGGCCCTTGGGCCCGACCTGCACATCCGGGCAGTACCCGCAGGTGACCACACCGTACTTCCTCATCAGCCTCACTCCGCCCGACCGCATCTCCAGCCAGGACTGCAGCGTCCTGGAGCTCATCTCCCTCACAGTGATCTCTTCTGTTCGATCACCGGCATGGGCAGTACAAGCAGAACTCGTTTGAGGCAGCGGCGATTGACACGACCAAGCTTCAGGTGATGTTTCTGCTTCGGAGGAGCCGTCTTCATCGTCCAGCTCAAAGTCTGCAATCCTGCCGTCGATTGAGTAGACTGGCCTCGTCCTCCTCTTGGTTGGGTAACGCTCGACGTCGACACCGGCCTGGATGCATAGCTCCAGGATGGCCGGTAGCCTCGGGACGGTGTACTTCTCCTTGTGCACCACCCTGGGCTTCCCAACGCGATCAAACAGGTGGTAGCAGTATGGGAAGCCGAGGACGTCCCGTACCGTCCCTGGCCGCCACACGTGCAAGGAGTTCCTCGATGCGCTATTGGGGCCTTCACACGTCCTGATCTCGTGCCCGATGTTACCGATGTGCACCTCCGAGCAGAACCTGATCAGACACTTGACACCGTTACTCATACCACCATGCTGAATCCAACAGACCATGGCTGTGCAAAGGAAATTACATTGCCATTGGGGTGTACACGTTTTCCTTTTACCTGCATCGCTTCACCGGGATGGCAGCTTCACCTTTGACAAGGCTGGCGAGGCCGCTGAGGAGCCTCTCCCTTGCTCTGTGTACCCGATGCGCAACCTCGACAAGGTGCGGCACGAGAAGGCCGTTGGCGGGCGGGTGCTCCAGCACGCGGCACGGGGCCTCCTGCCGGGCCCGTCTCTCCTCCTTGGCCCTCCGGATGAGGACCTTCATCGGCGTCACGTACGGCTTCCTCTCCCACTTCCTCCCGGGCCGGGGCACGTCGGCGTACGGGAACTCTTCTTCCTGTGGCTCCCTGCCGCCGTGTAGCCATCGCGTCCACGCCCTGAGAGGACGCACAGGCCTCACCAGCGGTTCAGTTCTCCCACGCACGACTCGCCGAGCCAAAAGCCCAGCCGGTGGCATTTCATCGAACACGTTGTCCTCAGCGCAGATGCGCCGCCGGTTAGAAGCCGAGCCAAAAGGCGATTTGACGAGCAGTGAACTCAACTGGCGCGCGTGCGACGGCACACGAGAGTGGATGCTCGAGTTTCGCCGGCGGGGCTCCCGCGGGCGGCGACAGGCGGACGTGTGTGCTGTGTGGGGGTCCGGCGAGCGGCGTGGTGGCGCCGTAGTCCGGAGGGCAGCAGTCAGAACGAGGGGTATTTTGGTCAATGCAATCCTTCCCCCGCCTCCGTCGTGGTCATATCCCGTAGTCGTACCCCAGAGTCCAGAAAAATTACGGTCTCCTCCTCCTTTCCTCATGCTTCCGGACGCTGCTCCCGGGGACGACCCCGTGGCCGGATCAGCGCCGCCGGCGGCGGCGGCGAAGGTGAGGGTGAAGGTGCTGTTCTTCGCCCGCGCGCGGGATCTGACGGGCGTCGCGGAGTCCTCCGTGGAGGTGCCCTCCGGGAGCACCGCGGGGGAGTGCCTCGGCCGGGTGCTGGCCTCGTTCCCCAAGCTGGACGAGATCCGCCGCTCCATGGTGCTCGCGCTCAACGAGGAGTACGCGCCCGAGTCCGCCCCCGTCGCCGACGGGGACGAGCTCGCCATCATCCCGCCGATCAGCGGCGGCTGACCGAGGCTGAAAATGAAGAAAAAGGGAGAAAGAAAGAAAGGTCTTCCTCTTTCTTCAGTACTTGTCTTTGCTTCTTGATCAATGTGCACGTTGAATCATAGTAATAAAGTTGCGATGTTCGCTGGCATTTGCGTTCTCGAATCATCAATCATGTTGATGAATAGTACTCCAGCGACTGAGAAGATACACAGAGCATCCATGATTGATGATTTTCTTCTCAGATTGAGTATGATTTTCAATCTGAGATGATACACAAAGCATGCTCGTGTAGTTGTTGTATGTGACAGTATATCGCCTGCTGGTACTAGATGCGACTGGCTGACCATGGTTGCTGCCAGAAATGGTTTCAATGTTCACAATACGGTTGATCAATATCCAGTCAAACAGAGCAAGCAAAAGTAGCCACTTTCAGAATTTTTAGGAGGGAAACACCAGGATTCCTGGCTTTCAGGTAGGCGCCTGCACTGGCATTTGGAACACTGGCCGTCTAATCAATCCCACCAGGCGATTAATGATCAGTTTGGTTGAACCTTGTAGTATGATGAGCTCGTCGACCACATGCCATTTGACTATGTCATTTTCATTCAAAAGGATTGCACACACACACACATTTGATTAATGTCATTAGTCCTATGACCAAACCAAACACCGCCCCAAAACTGACTAGCTCACTGAACCAGTTAACCTTGTTGATAGAAGTTGTTTACTCCCTGAAAATTCTCGAATCTGTTAGTTGCTCTCGGAGGCAATGTTTCAGCCTCGACCAGTCAACAGTCATATCCAAACATTTCGCTCCTGCCAAACAGCGAGTCGCCCTCCTCTGAAAATCTCGATGTTAAGGCCGCGTTCGGCTCCTCTCCGCTCCAGAGCGGACCAGGCTCTAGCTCATTTTCACGGAGGGACTAAAAGTGAGCTCCACAACTCCGTGGACACCAACCAAACTGCCCTGAGACTAAAAGTGAGCTCCACAACTCCGTGGACACCAACCAAACTGCCCCTCAGAGCGGAGAGGAGGGATTCCGAACAAGGCCTAATTTCCTTGGACATGACATTGCTAATCCGGGTCAGGGGATGCAACCTTTGATTCCGGAACTCCAATTCACCGGCTGAGCGTCACCATCTGCAGGACGCCGCAATCAATCATGCTAAAGAGACTCCGTCCCTAGCTGTACCATGGCAATGGCATGGGCCAGACCTGGCCATGGGCAGCCCGGCCCGAAAAAGCCCAACCCGGCCCGGCCCAAGGGATGGCCAGGTATATGGCATGGGGCCTCCGAATTGCCGGATCCTCTGCACAATTTCTGCGAGAGGTTGTTGTTTCAGATCACCAGCTTCTCCCCTTACAAGAGGACGAACGATGACAAGTGATGTGCTGTCTATGCAGCGCAGCTCATCGCTTTGCTGCCGCTGCAACTTTACTCCCTCCCCTACAGGTTCTTGGTCCAGTACAAGTTGCGTTGCAGCGCGACACCTAGCTGTGGCTGGGCCCTTGGATCATGGTGGCTTTTGACTCTCTCAACCTCAAAGTGAGCGGCAGGCTGGTCCTTCTTTTCGGGTGAATTGCACTGCCCGTTTTCCCACAAATCGCGATGCTCGCCGGGAAAGCTTACCGGATGAAGAAGCAAAGTGGCTATTAAAGCCGTCTCACGAGCCTGGCAAGGGATACGCTAATGGTAATAGTTGTGCGAGGCCATGCTGAATCATCAACGTTAAACTCCACGCTGTGAGAGCCACAGCAACAGCAGGTATTGCTGTGCTTACTGTGCTGATCGAGGAAACAGTGTCATCACTCATCAGGGCCACAAAAGGAGTGAGAATCCGGTAACGGGCAAAGAGGGGGGCTACCTATGCATGTACGAAGAAGGGACGAACGAATGTAAATACACGAGGCACGTACTCCTGTAGTCCCATCGCTGTCTTTGTGTTTGTGCTGGTGCTCCTTGTCCTCTCCTCTCCTCTCCTCTGCTGGAGGATTGATCGATGGCTTTGGTGGGCCCCGGGCAGAACAAAAGCCAAAGCAAAGAATCCTTGGAAGCGAGGAAAAAGCCTAGCTAAAGAAAGATTGAGTGCAGCAAAAGAATGTAACAGGCAACGGAGAATCTAAGAAATTTACCAAGAAGCAAGAGAAAATGGACGTCACACTCGGCTCACACAGTAGTACTACAGCCGAAGCACAGCTCTTCATCAGATTATCATGGCGGAGCATTTCTTTGTACTACTTTCGTAATAATATATTCTTCGATTCTATGCTTTCTGCTGTATTTGTAAATGTATTATTATCTGGTTATTGATGAAACAATGATGCTTAGTGCAGACAAACAGAGTGGAGAAAGAAGAAGCGCTGGAATTGGATAAGCTCGGAGACAAGCAATAAAGCGGAAAAGGCACCCGACGCGACCAACTACTACCACTGCACTGCACTCCATTGGACTGCCCCACTCCACACCCCCGTGCTCCTCCCTCATCACCCTCCTCTCCTCGCCCCTTTCCATAGCCACCTTCCTCTCCTCACTCTCTCACTCACCCCCGCTCCTGCCTTTATAACCCGCCTCTACTCCACCACCTCACAGCCCACAGCTCACAACACACCCACCGCCGCCGCTGCCTCAGCTTCCCCTTCCCGGAGCAGCCAACCAGCGAGCAAGGGAGGGACAGAACAATGGAGGGGAAGGAGGAGGACGTGCGGCTGGGCGCCAACAGGTACTCGGAGCGGCAGCCCATCGGGACGGCGGCGCAGGGCGGCGGCGACGACAAGGACTACAAGGAGCCGCCCCCCGCGCCGCTCTTCGAGCCCGGGGAGCTCAAGTCCTGGTCCTTCTACCGCGCCGGCATCGCCGAGTTCATCGCCACCTTCCTCTTCCTCTACGTCACCGTTCTCACCGTCATGGGAGTCTCCAAGTCCCCCTCCAAGTGCGCCACCGTCGGCGTCCAGGGCATCGCCTGGTCCTTCGGCGGCATGATCTTCGCGCTCGTCTACTGCACCGCCGGCATCTCAGGTCTCTCCCTCTCTCTTCTTGGCTTGATACTGCAGTAGCTGTTTGTTGCTTCACAGGAGCTGAAGCAACTGTCAGTTAGTACTGTGCCTTTTTGCTGTTATTGTACGCAACGTATCTAGATTCTAGAGTGTTTTGTCTTCCAAAAAGTGAAATGGGTTGCGTGTCCAACCTACAATAATCTCTCTTCTCCCTTCACTTTATTAAACAGTTGTAAAAACATTTCTTTTAATTAGGCTGCAAAAAGACAAAATGTGTGCCTACCGATTTCTTTTTTTGTTTGGGCACAGGGCGAATAATATCATATTTTCCCACCAATTTTTGCATGTCTTCTTTAGTTCAATTTTTGCATGTTGACATATATCATCAAGATGAACATACTTATGATCTTTCTTTTAAAAAAATCATAAAATTAAAAAGTAAAGTAATAATGTTAGAGAGAGAATTTAGGGTCCGACCATGTGGACAAAATCTGTGTCTTCGTTTTGTAGCACAGAGAGCAGTTAGTAGTATTAGACATTTCATTCGCAAACTGTACTTCTGCACTATGTAAACCCAGTTTTATTTTGCAAAGGCACAATTCACAACTAAAGGATACTACTAGAGCTCATCTTTTGATGCAGCGCTTCTGTAATGTCCAAATCTAGACATTCCAACCTCAAAAGGTCAAAGGTGCACATGGAAAAAGCACCATTTTTATTACTCGATCTGATTCGGTTTCACTTGGAGGTGAGTGACCAATATGCAGTACTATTTCATAGAATTCGTTTGCTGAAACTCTGCTACGGGCAATACATCATTTAGTAGTCACTAAACCTCTTTTATTGTCAAATTGTACAATGTCTCTCAGTAAATGTTGTGGTCCACTTCTCACTACTTGCTGCTCCTGAATCTCAGCTTCTGCCTGGTTAATCTCAAAATAGTATCAAATTGTGAGAGGACAAATATGATGTAACACTAAAAGCACTACCAAAGCTGAGGACACTGCTAATCTCTATTATCTGCTGAAATGACAGGAGGGCACATCAACCCAGCGGTGACTTTTGGGCTGTTCTTGGCCAGGAAGCTGTCCCTGACCAGGGCCATCTTCTACATAATTATGCAATGCCTAGGGGCCATCTGTGGAGCTGGAGTGGTGAAGGGCTTCCAGCAGGGTCTGTATATGGGCAACGGTGGCGGCGCCAATGTAGTCGCCAGTGGCTACACCAAGGGCGACGGCCTTGGTGCTGAGATCATTGGCACCTTCGTCCTGGTCTACACCGTCTTCTCGGCCACCGATGCCAAGAGGAATGCCAGAGACTCCCATGTTCCTGTGAGTACTCTACACTTTTACTCCACCAGTTTTGCTTGATATGTGATGCTACATGCTAAGCGATGCCTTCGTTATTAGCTGGGTAGTTTGACCGAATAGCAATGCAATGATATAGTTATTGTTAGTTGCCCAGTGCCCCAACATCCTACGGCATCATTTGTATTCTGGTGAAAATCTAGCTCCAGAATGTAATTTATGTCTTCGTCATGTAAATACAATGAACTGATGTGCTTGTAACTTGCACATTCTCCGGTTCATCTTGCTTGCTCCAGTGAATCGTGTACATATCATAACAATTTTCCATCTGTTGCTTGTGAAAACAGATCCTGGCCCCTCTGCCGATTGGGTTCGCGGTGTTCCTGGTCCACCTGGCCACCATCCCCATCACTGGCACCGGCATCAACCCAGCGAGGAGCCTTGGGGCTGCTATCATCTACAACAGGGACCATGCCTGGAACGACCATGTGAGTGAAGCCCCACTCTCACCTACTTGCCCTTTTCAGCAAATTGTTCCACTAATACAAGAATTTTGGGACGGAGGGAGTACGAAACTGCTTCCAGACGAACTGATACTTAGTGCACAGTTTTGTTATGTCCTCTTGTTCTGGGGAGTCTGAACTGATCAGGTGTTGTATGTAACCAATCATAGAATTAACAGCTTCAATGATGCTAACTAACATAGTGGCGCATTATCGATAGGCTTTTTTTTTCCGGCAAAGCTGCTGCCTTGTGACCATGAGGTCACGGGTTCAAGTCCTGGAAACAGCCTCTTACAGAAAAAAAAATGTAGGAAAGGTTGCGTACTATTCCCTGAAAAACTTCATACTAACTTGGTTTCATTTTGCAGTGGATCTTCTGGGTGGGCCCCTTCGTGGGCGCTGCCCTGGCGGCCGTCTACCACCAGGTGATCATCAGAGCGATTCCGTTCAACAAGAGCAGGTCCTAAGCCGCCTCGCCTCTGCTACAGAAAGCCGATCGGGAATAACGAGCTTCTTTGTGATGTCCTGTTTCGAGCGCCTAGTATCGCATCCGCCGTCGATTATCCATCTCGATCTCCTGAAGATGTTATCTCCTGCCTGAATCCAGACTCGCGTGTATTAAGACTCCAGTGTGACAGTTGGGTGTGCTCTTATTGTCGTGGAAGATTTAAGTTATAACCTGTTTGTTGCTGTGCTTTCCATTTAGCTACTCCCGTTGTTGCATTTGGAATGTTGACAACAGTTCTGATGATAAGATTATCCTGGATGTTAGCCAACCTTTTATAAACTAAAGCAAAGGCAAACAGAAATAACTACTGATCATCGTAACTGACGGAAACTAAACGAAAGCCGTAAGCAAAAATAATTTAAAGTTTTAGCTCTGAAACTGGTGGTGCTATGGCCTTGTGATCACTGGAGAGCGATGAACCCCACCCAGTGGCCAACTCTCCGGAAACAGATGATGAGAGATGAGCACGCCGAGTTTTGTTGCGGACCGGAGAAGTTTTCTCCATTTCATTTGAATCTGCAAGGACTGCAAAACGAACGGTAGTGGCAGTTGTTGGAGCTGGTTGCTTTGGTGGATGGTGGGGACAAGGATGAAGATGGAGACGAGGACGATTGATTGATGGCATTGGCAGTGGCACACGGTGTAAAGGCCGGCCGATAGTGCGCGCTCTCCCTCTACGCCACGGCACATGGCTTGTCCCTGTCCGTTCAATGTCTTCTGAATTCCAAAGGCGCCAAAACAACCTTTCGGAAGCCAAGGTCTAGCGCGTAGGTAGCCAGGGCTAGAAGAAATACACGTTCATTCATCTGTTTTCTCCGAAGAATTTGACACCCTCGCTCTCTGAGCAGCGCTTTGAACACGTTGCGCGCACCTTCATTAGTCTTTCTCTTTCTGAAAAAAATCCAGAAAATTGTTTGCAGCATCAGATTCAAGTTCAGTAGAAAAACCGCTACTAGTAGTACATGATATTCAGTTTCTTCTCAAGCAACGCGTCGCTCGTCTCTCATCAACTGCTCATTCCTGCGCGGCGTCGTTTCTTCTCAAGATTCAGCTGGCCTGGCACTACACACTACATACTAACACTGTCAGTATGGACTGGCCACGTGAACCCGAAAGAAACAGGTAAGCTTGGTGCTGAGAGTTCTATGGAGTACTGCGATACAGAGAAATACGTCAGTCAAAGCAGAAGCAGCAGTAAACGGGTGACCGTCGTCAGATTAGAAGAGCTGAATCTGGCAACAAAAGACAAAAATGGTGAGCTTCTAATCCTCCTTGCAAAAATCAAACCAAGGCAGCGTGATTTGGTGCTTCTTGTGTTCTGGCGTGCTTGGTTCCTCCGAAATGATGTGGTCCACAACCAAGGGAAGCGCTCCATTATAGACTCGGTTAGATTCCTGCAAAACTTCTCTGTTTCTTTTTGGGGTGAATGCCTCGCTACTGATGATAAAGGAAAGAAGCCGGTTGTTGCGCCTTCTCCTCAGAAGTGTCATATGTCAGTGTTGATCAAACCTGGTCCAAGCCATGCTGGTATGTCTAGTTGGACTAGACCTCCTGTGGGATGGCTGAAAGTAAACACAGATGCTGCGTTTGTGGCCATTTCGGGTGAATCTAGTGCTGGGTACATTATAAGAGACTTCATGGGCAGACTTGTTAGAGCAGAGGGCGTAAAACTCCATCCCTGTGCAAGTGCCGAAGAGGCTGAAGTTTGTGCGTGTGTCGCTGGGCTGAAGGCTGCTCTTGACTTGGGAAATGATAAGATTATCGTTGAATCTGATTGTGCTGCAGTTATTTTGAACATTCTGTCCCCTGCAACCCCTCTTGCAGCTTGGAGAGAGCATTATATTGTGATTAGGGATCTTCTTCAAGATAGTTCAAACATTGTCTTTCGAAAGATTGGGAGAGATGGCAACAAAGTTGCTCATGAGTTAGCCAGGCTAACCCAGAGCAGTGGTAGGGGGGCTGTCCATATGGGCCAACTACCACTGGTTTTGGCGTTGCTGGTGCAATCTGATTGTAACGACTGTGATGATATTTTAATATAATTGCAATCTTTCCTTAAAAAAACAAAAATTGTGAGCTTAGAAATACAGTATCACTTTCAGATACATACATAAACAAAGAAAGGAGAAGTAAACTTTCAGCACAACCGTCTTCGGGGCTTGTAAAATACTCATGTCATGCCGCCATGAGTGACTGATAAAGACAATGCATGAATTAAGAGACAAGCATTTATCCCAACTGAAGCATGAACATGAGCAGCACTAGTTTCTCTCATTACAATCTCCAGCTAGGTTACTCTACGGCTACCTAATCAGACGGCAAGGTTTCCACCCCCTTCCACATCTTTTTGCCCTGTGGGAAAAAGTCCATTTTAAATCTTGAACTCATAGAGGTTGGACGAAATAAACCCTCGTGTCAAAATCCCAGTCGATTGCACCCTGAAATATACAATCCCGGTCTAAATTGAACCATACCTAAGGTCGTTTTCCAAACAGGGATTGCAAGGGATGCCCAGTTCAACGTTCACTTTGACCACTCCGCGAGGCTCAGCAAAAGAAAAGAAAAAAGGGCACAACTAAATATGCGACTAGAGAGATTCGAACTAAGGACGGGTTTGTCAACAGCTATAGCAGCTAACCAGTAGGTCGACTTAAGTCAATTGTGAACAAAAAGGACAACCGACATATTTAACCTCCTGTTAGTTCACATATTTAAAAAAAACCGCGATTTTTTTGGAATAATCAGAATGTTTTTGGAAAAAATCATCAATTTTGAACAATTCACAGATTTGGAAAAGTCTGCGTCGGAAACAAATTCACAGATTATGGAAAAATCCAAAAGAGTTTGTGGATTTGAAAATTTTCACGAGTTTTGTAAGAAACTTAACGAATTTAAAAATAATAATTGAAAAAAGGTTCACACATTAGATAAAAAAGATAAAGGAAAAATTGTATGAGAATCATCTAGCTAAGGAGCTTTCACAAACAAAAAGCAGAAATAAAAGAAAAAGAAAAAGAAATAAAGTAGTCGCAAGAGGAGAGGTGGCCTGGTTGGTCAGTGTAGTTTGCACCAAAACAGGAGGTCGTGCATTCGAATTATCTTGCACGCATTTTTTTTTGCAGTGTAACAGAAAAAAATGGGCCGGCCCAGCGCGGACGACGGGTGTGCGCCGTGGGCAACGTTGCCGTTCTTTGGCCCACCAGTCAGAAGAATCCCGTTTGACCTTTGCCACGTAAGCGTTTTTATGCCTCAAAGGACCCAGGGTTCGATTTAGACCGGGATTGCATAGTTCATGGTGCAATCGACCGGGATTTCAACATGAGGGTTCGTTTCGCCCGACCTCTACGATTTCAGGGTTTAAAATAGACTTTTTCCTGCCCTGTGGGTGGCCGTCCTGTAAGTAGCTCCAGCATGAGGACACCGTGTGCTGCACTTCATCGTCTGGCCGTACTCTAGGGGGGTGTATCCAAATGTACCGACAATGTCAGTGCTGAAATGAGTCTCACATGCACCGATTATCCTTGCGAGGCCAAACGCCCAAGTCGGAGACCGCGGCTCGAAATTCTCATCCAACAAAATGTTGCTTGATTTCGTGTCCCGGTGAGGCACAAATCCTCCAGGCTTCGTTCGGTTACACCCTGGCCCAAGGGGATTGGAGGGGATTTGGGCGGCATTTGACTTGTATGAGATTTAATCCCCTTCAATCCCTTCCAAACCTCCTTAAAATCCATGTCAATCGAACACAACCTCATGGAGGAAAGCAAGCCCATGGGCAGAGCCGAGGCAGATCTTGAGATGGCCATCCAAGCACTTCAAGTGCGCCTGCTAGGTTCCTCAGCCATATTTCAAGGCCCAAGAGTGGTTTTTCTACACCCATGGTGCACCCATGCAAGAAAACATAGCAAAACATTTCAAAAAATTCTAAAAGTGAGAATGATCATCAACAAATGTTATGGGCACTTGCAAAGTTTACTGGTCAAATAACATTGAAGCTCTGTACAAAAAAGACAAAATCACCCATAACATTTGTTGATGATCATTCCCACAAAGTTTTAGTATTTTGTGAAATGTTTTGCTATGTTTTTTTACGTGGGTGCACCGTGAGTGCACCGACAATGGTGCAGCCACTACTTTCCCTTGAAGACCCCCATTCTCCATGTACTCGTAGATCAGGAATCGCTCGTCGCCACAAACATAGTAGCCAAGTAGGGGAATGATGGCTCGTGTCCGCGTCAGTATTTTCCCCGAAGAGGAAGGGATGATGCAGCACAACTACGGTAAGTATTTCTCTCAGTGATGAGACCAAGGTTATCAAACTAGTAGGAGAACCACGCAACACTATGTAAACGGTACATGCACACAAAGAACAAATACTTGCAACCCGACGCCTAAGAGGGGTTGTCAATCCCTCCCGGGCAAAGGATGGATAAACTTGTAGTAGATTGGATAAATAGATCTCGCGGGAACGCGAGATAAAATAAATAACAACAAATTGCAGCAAGGTATTTTTGGATTTTTGGATTAATAGATCTGAAAATAAAAGAGGCAAATAATAGATCAGAAAGCAAATATGATAAAGAAGAGACCCGGGAGCCGTAGATTTCACTAGTGGCCTCTCTCGAGAAAAATAGCACACGACGGGTAAACAAATTACCGCCGTTGGGCAATTGATAGAACTTCAAACAATTATGACGATATCCAGGCAATGATCATTATATAGGCATCACGTCCAAGATTAGTAGACCGACTTCTGCCTGCATCTACTACTATTACTCCACAGACCAGCCGCTATCCAGCATGCATCTAGACAAGATCTATTCATGTAAGAATAGACTCCATCTTGTTATCCTTAATAGCAACGATCAATACGTGTCTTGCTGCCCCTTCTATCACTGGGAAAGAACACCGCACGACCGAGTCCATCACAAAGCACCTCTTCCCATGGCAAGAAAAATCGATCTAGTTGGCCTAACTAAACCAAAGATTCGAAGAAGAAATACAAGCTATAAGTAATCATGCATATAAGAGATCAAAACTCAAATAACTTTCATGGATAAAATAGATCTGATCATAAACTCAAAGTTCATCGAATCCCAACAAACACACCGCAAAAAGAGTTACATCAAATAGATCTCCAAGAGACAATTGTATTGAGAATCAAAAGAGAGAGAGAGGAAGCCAACTAGCTACTGCCTACGGACCCGTAGGTCTACAATTAACTACTCACGCATCAACAGAGAGGCACCAATGAGGATGATGAACCCCTCCGTGATGGTGTCTAGATTGGATCTGGTGGTTCTGGAACTTGCGACGGCTGGAATTGTGTTTCGTCGACTCCCCTAGGGTTTTTGGATTTTTGGGGTATTTATAGAGCGAAAAGGCGGTGCAGGAAGCCACCGAGGTGGGCACAACCCACCAGGGCGCGCCTGGGCCCCCAGGCGCGCCCAGGTGGGTTGTGCTCCCCTCAACCCCCTTTGATACTTCTTTGGCCCATCGTGTTCCTTCTGGTCCAGAAAAATTCTCCAAAACGTTTCGCTGCGTTTGGACTCCGTTTGGTATTGATTTTCTGCAAAGTAAAAAACAAGTAAAAAACAGCAACTGGCACTGCGCACTATGTCAATAGGTTAGTCCCAAAAAATGATATAAAGTTGCTATAAAATGATTGTAAAACATCCAAGAATGATAATATAACATCATGGAACAAGCAGAAATTGTAGATACGTTGGAGACGTATCAGCATCCCCAAGCTTAATTCCTACTCGGCCCTGAGTAGGTAAATGATAAAAACAGAATTTTTGATGTGGAATGCTGCCTAACATGTTCATCACATATTATTTTCTTTTGTAGCATGGACATTTGGACTTTTATGTGATTCAAAGCAATAGTCTAGTTTTGACATGAAGATTTCAATACTCAAGCATATCAACAAGCAACCATGTCTTTCAAAATATCAACACTAAAGCAAGTTATCCCTATCCCATCATGCTCAATCATTGATCCATTCATGAAACACTCTCATATTAGCTACACCCAATGCTCAAGTACGATCGTAGTGCCCCTTAGTTTCACTACTGCAGGATGGTCCAAACGCGACACTACGATCAGAGACCCTTCGACGAAACTGTGTGCGATGCCATAATCGCAAACGGTGGTGTAAAAAACCGTCAAAAAGGTGAAAAATGTTTGCAATGACAGATGCATCATACATGGTTCAGAATTTAGTTGCGTGTGCGATGCAGGGCATACGGTTCAGCTCAATGAACTGTTTGTGATGAGGACGCACAAAAGAAACGGGTAGCCAGATGAAGGCGTGTGCGATATACAGCATACGGTTCAATGGGATGAACTATGTGTGATTAGGCAACACAATGGAAACGGTTCAACTGAACAAGATGTGTGTGATACACGGCAAACAGGTCCGTAATCTGAAATGTGTGCGAAGACCAATAATAACACAGACGATTGCTGCTAATAAACCATGTGAATTGCTCTGTCTATAGTAGAATAACATGTATATATATATATAACTAAAATAAACATCCAATTACATAAGTGACCATACAGATCATTCGCTCACACCTCAATAAACAATTGCATGCATTCTAAAGTAGGAGAAACGATCGTCTAGTCATCTACTTCTTGTGACGCTCCCGCCAATGCTATGTGGCTCGATCCCTCGTCTGGGTCAGGAAGAAGACAGTTCCTCATGTCAACGATCCGCCTGTACATCTCGTAGCTTGTGTACGCGTCCATGGCCGCGTACTTGACATGTTCATCAAGTCTCTTATGCCACACACTGTGCCAGGCGTTCTTGTCCTTATTGCTCTCTTGCTTCATCTTCGCGTAGTAGGGGTCGATGATGGTCGAGGCGAGGTCAACCAGGGAGTTCAGTTTGCTTTCTTCGGTGCCCCATACCTTGTAGTGGTGCTGGATGTTGACAAGATTCGGGCATTTCAAGTCCGAAACCTTGAGCGCTTTTAGATCGTTGGTGGTGTCCACCGTAGCGAAACTGTAGCCGGAGCTCTTGATAAACCTGGAGAAACGCTCGCAAGGCCTTGTGGCAAGGTGGAAGTGGTAGACGAGGACGTCATGTCGCACACACAACTGGGTGATGGCAACCTTCTGATCGTGCCCGGCACGACCGATGGTGTACTCGAGGTCGAAGCTGACCACTCGGTACTTGTCCTCAGCAAGGAACTGCTCCATAGTTTGGATGGAGCTCTCCACCGAGACCGGATCGTTCGTGTACACCACCGAGAGGGCCTTCCGCTCACGTGGGTGTCCACTAAGTGATGCGTGCTGTACGGCCCACCGTTGTCGTCGGCGGCCGCTGGGAGCGCCATTGGAACCGCTAGATGTCCTCTCTGTATGTGTCCTCGTGGGTGTGCTTATTTTGACGTGTGAGACGAGAGATGAAGGTAAATGGCCGCAGGAATAAAAGGGGGCTGGGCGGCGTGGATTCTCGGCGCGTCCGCATGGCAGTTTTTGCAGCGGGTAACTGCATCGTCGCGCTGCGCCCGGCGCAACCGCTTGCACACGAACGTGCGTGATCGTGCGCCGGCCCAAAACACTGGCAGCGCACGTGGAGGGACGAGGGTAGAGCACCCGGAGGGATGCGAGAGCAGAGCGCGCGCGGTGGGACGCGAGCAGAGCGCGCCGCGGCCGCCTGAACCGCAAGCAACCACACGCATGGAGTAGTTGAACACGCAGCAAATGGTCGCCTACAAGCCGGCCGACAGTTACCTCGCTACGTAGAGAGCGGCCGTGTGGTACCACCTCCGTCTAGTCTATAGTCTTCTTTATATTCCATGCCATACTTTGCCCTCAAATTTAACCAACAAAATGTTAATGCATGTTTTAAAAATTATATAATTGAAAACTATGTTCAAATACAAATCCAACTATATAATCTTTGGCGACATGCATTTGTAGTTTATTAGTTAAATCATACTTATAAACCAGGACGGTGGTATAGTAGGTAATTAAATCGCAAACGTTTTTTTATTAACCGTATGTGTACCTGGCCATTCGTCCTCCTCTCGCACGTCTTGTCACCCCGCTGCCGCAGACGGCTTACAGCGCAAGCTTGCGCAGCACGCGGGGGCGTTCTTTTTGCCAAACGGTGGCGCAATTGAATCGTCGGTGAGCCCGTTCCCGCGCAACCTCGCAGGTTCCCGCGCAAGCTTCCCGCCCGACTTGGTGAAATCTCCCCAAATCCCAATGCTTACCAGCCTGCTATAAAAACCCTCACGGCCGGCGAGTCCTGCGTCGCATTTTCTCCTCCATCCCTGTAGCTTATCCCGTCTGCTTCTCCCACATTCGCCAATGGCACCGGTCCGTCGTCGTCACTCGGCCACTCCACCGTCATCAGAGGACAGGTCCAGCTAGGAGGCTACACCGCGGCGGCGGCACAGTCCCCGGCGTAGTGTAGTGCGGGTGGTGTCCCTGTTGGGTGTGCGCGGAACACCCACCACACGCTCCGCCGCCGGTGCCCGTCGGCAGCTGTTGCCGGCCGCCGTTGCCGCCACACCACCGTCGAAAGCCAGGGCCATCGCCCGTCTCCGCCACCGCGGCCCGAAGGCGGGAGATGGCCGTCGTGGCCGCCACCCCACTGCCGGCCACTGTGGCCATCACCCGCTCCGCCACCGCGGCCCGAAGGAGGGAGGTGGTGGTCGTGGCCGCCACCCCATCATCGGCCGCCGTGGCCGCCAGCCCACCGTCGACCGTTGGGGTTATCACCCGCTCCGCCACCGCCGCCCAAAGGCGGGAGGCGGAGGTGGATGCCCGCACGTGCGACAGCGACCTTGCGCGCTACACCGAGTTCCTGCGGGAGGAGGAGGAGCGCCTCGTCGAGCACGCAAAGAGCCTTATCGCCGCAGTGGCAGCGGCACACGCCGCCTTAGAGGAGGAATCAGGAGATCTACAAGGAGAACCACCGCTTCGAGAGGGGTCGTCTGGAGCGGCAGAGGGCGTTCGAGGCGAGCGTCGCTGAAGCTGCATTAGCGGCAGGCACCGCATTGCGGTTGCCCAGCTCGTCGGTAGGCTCCTCCTCCTCCACCTCTTACTGAGCGCGCTCGGTAGAGGAGAGGAAGCCGAAAGTAGTACAAAGCCTCTCCGCAGTAGTAGTAGTATTTATGGGCTATTTTGTTCAGTTCATCTGACTATAGATGTGGTGGAACTGTACATCGTACTTAAAATTAGCTAGTATATATAGTTGGGCTAGCTATTTCAGTACGTGGTTGGCAACAATTGGGGAAAAGTTTGGTCAGTTCAGCTGTCGAAATGAACTGTTTGTATAAAACTATAAATTAAGAACGACTGCTTAATCTATGAATGAAATCTATGCTTAATTACTGAATTTTAGTTGCAAAAATTAGATACTGCTAGTGATTTTTAGCTTTATATTTTGACAAATCGCAGTGTTACAAGGATTGACAAATATTACCAAATTGTTTGTACGTGGTTCCACACGGGTGCAAAACAACCGTTTGCGTTGAAGGGATGTACAAATCCTGCGCTGCTCTCACTTTGCATACGGGTGTTCTATCTAAAACGTTTGCGATCAAGAGCTGCAGAAATCCTGCTCGGCTCATTTTCTCTTGGCTTCCTAGGGAAGTTGTCGGTTTGCATACGGGTGTTCTAACTAAAACGTTTGCGATGAGTGTTTTATATTTAAAAAGCGAATTAAACTACGGCTTGGGCGCCATTAATGGAGAGGATGCGAGCAAGGCGGGCGGCCATGGAAGTCAAAGGGCTCGCTTCCCAGTGAGCCTGCGCAGCGTACAGCTCGCACGCTTCCCAGTGAGCCTGGGCACTCAAGGACAGCTTGCACGCCTCTCGGTCAGCCTGCGCACCGGACGGCGCTCGTACGCCTCCCGTTCAGTCAAGGTCAAGCAGCTGTCCGCACGACACCTCCTATAGCCTTTAAAACCAAGACACGTGGCGTCACATGAATTGTTAACAGAATTTTGGATTTACTAGAATTTAAAAACCAGGCATCTCAATGTTTTGCCGGCAATCAACGGTGCCTGGTGTTTGAAATTCATTCCCATTTCTTGCATGGGACCTAAGCATGCACCCAAGGACACATATTTGATTTTTCAACCAATTTATATGCACGAGAGCATGTGCATGTAGTTCAAATTTGAATTATGCACATAAATGCATTGAAAACTCACTTAATGCATAAAAATGTCCAAATGAACCCCGAAAAATCACAAAAAATCACACAACACTCGGTTGTTCTATGTTGGCACGAGAAAAAAATTGAAAGCAATAAGAGGCAATGGATATCGTTTCGTCCCCAAAGGCGGGACGTTCCCTACAGAAAACCATCATGCTTGTTGTGAGAAGCTCCGGTTTGTGAGAAGCATATACCCAAACCTGCCCCAAATGGGACAAAATTTGTACCACGGCATGTTGATGCCGCTCCATGATAGCATGCCAAGTTTCATGAATTTTAGACGAGTTTTGGATTTACTAGAATTTAAAAACCAGGCATCTCAATGTTTTGCCGGCAATCAACGGTGCCCCGGTTGTTGAAATTCATTCCCATTTCTTGCATGGGACCTAAGCATGCACCCAAGGACACAGATTTGATTTTTGAACCAATTTATATGCACTGGAGCATGTGCATGTAGTTCAAATTTGAATTATGCACATAAAATGCATTGAAAACTCAGTTAATGCATAAAAATGTCCAAACGAACCCCAAAAAATCATAAAAAATCAGACAACACTCCTGTTGTTCTATGTTGACACGAGAAAAAAAATTGAAAGCAATAAGAGGCAATGGATATCGTTTCGTCCCCGAAGGTGGGACGTTCCCTACCAAAAACCATCATGCTTGTTGTGAGAAGCTCCGGTTTGTGAGAAGCATATACCCAAACCTGCCCCAAATGGGACAAAATTTGTACCACGGCATGTTGATGCCGCTCCATGATAGCATGCCAAGTTACATGAATTTCAGACGAGTTTTGGGTTTACTAGAATTTAAAAACCAGGCATCTCAATGTTTTGCTGACAATCAACGGTGCCCCGGTGTTTGAAATTCATTCCCATTTCTTGCATGGGACCTAAGCATGCACCCAAGGACACATATTTGATTTTTCAACCAATTTATATGCACTGGAGCATGTGCATGTAGTTTAAATTTGAATTGTTCACTTGAAATGGCTAGAAAACCAATTTAATGTATAAAATGTTCAAACGAACCCTGAATAATTCCAATTCTTTTACGACACACATATAGCTGCATGTTCACTCCAGATAAAAGGTCTAGCAATTCAAACACCATCCATTGCCGCTGTGACCCCATTATGTAATTCAAATCAAGATGAAAAATCAAGTAGATCGCACACAGTTTATTGTCAGCAACCATGTGAGATGTAGTATAAAATATCTTGGAGCACCGTCGATGTATAGTACGCCTATGGCTTACGCGATAAGGTGCGTCGGCTACAGTACACAGCCAGCATCTCAAACACACTAGCTCGCTTCCCAAATATCATTTCACTGTTCAATCATCGCCGTGAAAGATGGGCACGTGGACCCGCGTCGTGAGGGCAACTTCGGTGGCCCACTCCGGCAAGAGCGTGGCCGTAGCCGCCATGCGGGTGCTAACAAGGTGCATGAGCGTGGCCGCAATTTGCGACCGGGCGGCAAAGGCAGCCCAAACGACCGCTGTTGCTTCTCAGGTGGCGGCAGCAACATCTGCCTCGGGGATAGCAACTGGCGAGAGCGGCACATCAGCTGTCCGTTCCGCAGCGGCGGCCTTAGCCCTGATGGAGGCTTCCCACGACCATGTCGAGGCCGCCCACGCCCAGCTCCTGGCGGTCACCGCACAAATCGAACAAAGCTTCTCCGACAACGGCCGGCAACCCACGGCCGAAGAGATGACAACCACCGAGAGCGTTCGAGCAACCGTTCGTTCCTCTGCCGCATACCTTGCGATGATGGAGCCCGTCCAAGCCCAGATCGCGTCCGCCCACGCCCAGCTCATGGCGGCCTTTTCCAAAGAGATGGCGGACACGGATGGCGAGATGCTTGCCGAGTATGGTGCGATGGATGCCATGGAGCCCCTTCCCCAGGAGACCGTCGGGCGCGAGCTGGACATGGAGGCGGCAGCGGAGATCGACGAGCACCAGCCGTAGTAGTACTCTATGTTTTGTTTAATTAAGAGCACCGGTCTTTAATTTGTTAGAGTAATGTTTAGGTCAGCTAGCTCTGTTTAATTGTTGAACTTGCTCGATTAAGAAGTGTGGGTGTGTTGTAGTCCCCTTTGTGTACCCAAATTATGCAATGACGTGGATGACCACTGTAACCATGGAAATTCGAACAAAAACTTTTGACGTTCATACTCATCACACACGAGTTAAGGTATCTGAATCGTTTGTGATGTCCACATATCGTACATAGTTCTAAATAAGGGACCGTGTCTGATACTCTGATGACACTTCGCGTGCCAGTTTTTTGGCTGAAGCGATTCCAAATTTTCGGCTTCCGCGGAAATATCTACCTCCCCGCCGCTCCCCCTTACCAAAAGCCACATTTCCCCTCTTTCCGCCTTCCTTTCCAAGTTGATACCTTCACTCCTTGCTTGCAGCGCCGCCGCCTCCTCGTCGGCGACCCTCCTTCACACTACTCGGCCTCGTCTATCTAGGCAGGTAATCCACACCCGACCCCCATCCTCCTCCTCCTTCCACACCCCACATGCCCCGACCGTCGGCGCGAGCGCGACACCTTCCACCCAAATCACCGACCCCTCCACCAAATAAGTGCCGGCCTAAGCCATGGTGCACGCAATATAGCCAGGACCTCAAGGAGCATTTGGCAGCGGAGAAGCAAATCGCGGCCACACGTGCGGATGAGGTCGCGATGGCTGCCATTCGTGCTGACCCCCAGATCTTGGAGGAGCACCTTGCCAATTGCTAGCTACGCCGGTTAAGCATGCTCGGTTTACCCGTTGCGTGTGCTGCTCTTGCCTTTCCTTCACAAAATCTAGTGAATTGTGCTATCTAATTTCACCATGCAATCTGTTGCTCTAGTGTATATGTTCTATATGTCGTGCAGTGTGGTGCTCACTTATTAACTGTTTTGTTAATTAGTTGTCGTCTTCAGTTAACTGTTTGGTTCAATTCTGCAAATGTGATGTTCAATTCTTCAGGCTGCAATTTTGTATTGTCTTCCATGTGAGAAATAAATCAAATTTATCTTTACAAAATTGTGGGTACATTTTGTTATTGTATACCATGTGAGGAATAAAATGAATTTGGTTGTAGTAAATACATGAGAAACAAATACAATTGCTACAATTGGCTGTAGTTAACTGTTTGGTTAACTCTCTGATCTTCTATTAGGAGTATGTTATATTGTGCAATGTGGTGCTCAGTTAATGTTTGGTTCATTTGTTGTGGTGCTTAGTTAACTGCTTGGTTCAATGTTATATTGTGCAATGTGGTGCTCAGTTAATGTTTGGTTCATTTGTTGTGGTGTTTAGTTAACTGTTTGGTTCAATTCTGCAATGCGATGTCCAATTGTCGTGGGTAGAATTTTGTATTGTTGTGCATGTGAGGAATAAATCGAATTTGGCTGCACTTAATACACGAGAAACATATACAAGTGCTATATTTCCTAGTTATTAATCATGCTTGGTTTGGGTAAATGGGTTTTCCGTGTGGCTTCAATTAATCTGATGAATCTGCAATGTGCTTATTTTTCATCAACATATTTTACTAATAGCATGCAAACCCTTACTTAACCTGATGACTAACTACCTTATATGTGTTGCAGGGAAACAATGGGAAGCACTAAGGTTTACAATCGAGGCTAGCACGTGCATGGTCCGTTGTCTAATAGCACATTATTTTGCAATTGCAGGAACCATTCTAATATTTTGGTTTTTAACAGTTTGGTCTTGCACATGTAGGTCCTGCTGTCAGAGGTTTTGACCCACTGTTCGACCCTTTTTGTATATGGGGAAATGAGTTGTCCATGAATATCAATCAAATCAAGAAACTCAGAAAGATTGTTAGGATAAAGAAATTAGCGACAGAAAACAACAAGATCTTTGTCTGCATAATGAAGAAGACATCAGTTCACTACAAGATGGTACTAACTATTATACCTTGCCTTTTTTTATTCCTTTGACCCATTTCCAATATAGAGAAGATATTTATGCACATCCTTGTTTTCAGGCCTTCCAAAGCAGTTCACTGATGATTACCTCTCAAACCACCTCTATGGTCAGGAGGCGAGGAAGGTTTTCATACAACACCCACGGTTCAATATTGAAGTGTTCCTGAAGAGGTCGAAGGACGAACGGTCAATCATCCACAGGCACTGGCCTAAAGTTGCAAAGACCTTCAACATGAATGAAGGTTCAATATTCGCCTTCCGCTTCAGCAGTTTTCCAGATGAGATGCATCTGCCTATATACCGTCTATGATGCTAATTTCGAAAGGTTCTACATGTTGCATGTGGAACTTGCTGCTGGTGCAGTTGTGTAATGGGGTAGCTGAGTGCAGAAGCTATATCATGTTGTACTCTGATGTATTTCAATTATGAAATTCTGCTTCCTTAATATGGAAATGAAATATATTGTGTGCTTAATATGAATGTAAATTAGATTAATAAATGGATTATTAATAATAGGGCAATTAGCCTGCTAATGGCGAATTAGCCTGCTAATTGGGTTTTGATATTGCAAATGGTTGTTGAAAAATACCGTGGGCGATGACCTCAGGCAACGCACACAGTTTCTAAGAATAAACCGTGTTGGACCAATGAACAATCACACACGAATTTCTCTTGAAAACTGTTTGCGTTAGGCCACCTTGCACAAACGTTTACCACATAAAAACTGTGTGTCATGGACAACCTTTGCCGCACAGTTTCTTCTACGGACCGTGTGTGCTACATTCAATAACGCAAACGATTTAACACGAAAAATTGTGTGTGATGTACCTATGAACGGAAACGTTTTCCTTGGAGCGACTGTGTGGGATATGCATACGAAAGGAAACGTTTAGTGGGGACTGACTGTGTGGGATGTACTTGCGACTGGAAACAATTTTGCCGTATAATTGTATTTTTTATCTGTACTGTACGTATTTCCGTATTTGAGCGCTCGCCGGTCGCACACGACCTCATTTTGCCGAACGTGTGTGCCAGGAGGGCATATCCCCGACGGTTTCTGGGTCGTGTGGGAAGGACCCCCCTATCTCCCACACTCACTTGGAGACGGTTCCAAATGCCGTCGCGGAAAGGGGTTTTAAACCGTTTGTTTAGGACTGACGCGCACCAGTGTTTGGTGCTTTATAAGAGAAGATGGAGACTGAGAAATAAAAATTGCATAAAGTAAATAGAAAGGCCCTTCGCAGAGGAAAGTAGGGATTTGTAGAGGTGCCAGAGCTCAAAGCGAAAAAGATAGAGATAAAACATTTTGGGTGGCATGCTTTTCCTGTCAACGAAAACGATCAAGTAGTTCCCAATACTTTCCATGCTAGATATATCATAGGCGGTTCCCAAACAGAAATTAAAGTTTATTCCTTCTTCCACCATACTTTCACATTCCACGGCTAACCGTATACACGGGTCTTGCTACCTCTTGAGCATGCGTTGGTTTTCCCTTGAAGAGGAAAGGGTGATGCATCAAAGTAGCATAAGTATTTCCCTCAGTTTTTGAGAACCAAGGTATCAATCCAGTAGGAGGTTACACACAAGTCGCCTCGTACCTACACAAACAAATAAGAACCTTGCAACCAACACGATAAAGGGGTTGTCAATCCCTTCACGACCACTTGCAAAAGTGAGATCTGATAGAGATAATAAGATAAATATTTTTTGTATTTTTATGATATAGATTGGAAAGTAAAGATTGCAAAATAAATAACGGAAGAAATAGTAAATTGATAGGAAAATAATATGATGGAAGATAGACCCGGGGGCCGTAGGTTTCACTAGTGGCTTCTCTCAAGATAGCATAATTTACGGTGGGTGAACAAATTACTGTCGAGCAATTGATAGAAAAACTTATAGTTATGAGAATATCTAGGCATGATCATTTATATAGGCATCACGTCTGTGACAAATAGACCGAAACGTTTCTGCGTCTACTACTATTACTCCACACATCGACCGCTATCCAGCATGCATCTAGAGTATTAAGTTCATAAGAACAGAGTAACACATTAGGCAAGATGACATGATGTAGAGGGATAAACTCAAGCAATATGATATAAACCCCATCTTTTTATCCTCGATGGCAACAATACAATACATGCCTTGCTGCCCCTGCTGTCACTGGAAAAGGACACCGCAAGATTGAACCCAAAGCTAAGCAATTCTCCCATGGCGAGAAAGATCAATCTAGTAGGCCAAACCAAACTGATAATTCAAAGAGACTTGCAAAGATAACAAATCATACATATAAGAATTCAGTGAAAAACCAAATATTGTTCATAGATAATCTTGATCATAAACCCACAATTCATCGGATCTCGACAAACACACCGCAAATAGAATTAAATCGAATAGATATCCAAGAGAATCGAGGAGAACTTTGTATTGAGATCCAAAGAGAGAGAAGAAGCCATCTAGCTAATAACTATGGACCCAAAGGTCTGTGGTAAACAACTCACACATCATCGGAGAGGCTATGGTGTTGATGTAGAAGCCCTCCGTGATCGATTCCCCCTCCGGCGGAGCGCCAGAAAAGGCCCCAAGATGGGATCTCACGGGTACAGAAGGTTGCGGTGGTGGAAATAGGGTTTTGTGGTGCTCTTGGATGTTTTCAGGGTACATGAGTATATATAGGCGAAAGAAGTAGGTCGGTTGAGCCACGAGGGGCCCACAAGGGTGGGGGCGCGCCTACCCCCTGGGCGCGCCTACCTGCCTCGTGGCCGCCTCGTTGCTTGCTTGACGTCCACTCCAAGTCTCCTGGATTGCTTTTGTTCCAAAAATAACTCTCCCGAAGGTTTCATTCCGTTTGATATTCCTTTTCTGCAAAAAACTAAAATAGGAAAAAAAACAGCAATTTGCACTGGGCCTTTGGTTAGTAGGTTAGTCCCAAAAATAATATAAAAGTGTATAATAAAGCCCATTAAACATCCAAAACAGATAATATAATAGCATGGAACAATCAAAAATTATAGATACGTTGGAGACGTATCAAGCATCCCCAAGCTTAATTCCTGCTTGTCCTCGAGTAGGTAAATGATAAAAACAGATTTTTTGATGTGGAATGCTACCTTGCATAATTCTCAATATAATTTCCTTTATTGTGGCATGAATATTCAGATCTGAAAGATTCAAGACAAAAGTTTAATATTGATATAAAAATAATAATACTTCAAGCATACTAACTAAGCAATTATGTCTTCTCAAAATAACATGGCCAAAGAAAGCTTATCCCTACAAAATCATATAGTTTGGCTATGCTTCATTTTCGTCACACAAAAATGCTCTCATCGTGCACAACCCCGATGACAAGCCAAGAAATTGTTTCATACTTTAGTAATCTCAAACTTTTTTCAACTTTCACGCAATACATGAGCGTGAGCCATGGACATAGCACTATGGGTGGAATAGAGTATAACGATGGGGGTTGTGTGGAGAAGACAAAAAAGAGAAAGTCTCACATTGACGCGGCTAATCAACGGGCTAGGGAGATGCCCATCAATTGATGCCAATTCAAGGAGTAGGGATTTCCATCCAACGGATGCACTAGAGCTATAAATGTATGAAAGCTCAACAAAAGAAACTAAGTGGGTGTGCATCCAACTTGCTTGCTCATGAAGACCTAGGGCATTTGAGGAAGCCCATTGTTGGAATATACAAGCCAAGTTCTATAATGGAAAATTCCCACTAGTATATGAAAGTGACAAAACAAGAGACTCTCTATCATAAAGATCATGGTGCTACTTTGAAGCACAAGTGTGGAAAAAAGGATAGTAGCATTGTCCCTTTTATTTCTTTTTTTTCTTTTTTGGGCCTTCCTTTTTTTGGCCTTTCTCCTTTTTTTTTGGGACAACGCTCTATTAATGATGATCATCACACTTCTATTTATTTACAACTCAATGATTACAACTCGATACTAGAACAAAATATGACTCTATATGAATGCCTCCGGCGGTGTACCGAGATGGGCAATGAATCAAGAGTGACATGTATGAAAAATTATGCATGGTGGCTTTGCCACAAATACGATGTCAACTACATGATCATGCAAGGCAATATGACAATGATGAAGCGTGTCATAATAAATGAAACGGTGGAAAGTTGCATGGCAATATATCTCAGAATGGCTATGGAAATGCCATAATAGGTAGGTATGGTGGCTGTTTTGAGGAAGATATAAGGAGGTTTATGTGTGATAGAGCGTATCATATCACGGGGGTTGGATGCACGGGCGAAGTTTGCACCAACTCTCAAGGTGAGAAAGGGCAATGCATGAAGGAAATATACCCTAGAGGCAATAATAAAGTTATTATTTATTTCCTCATATCATGATAAATGTTTATTATTCATGCTAGAATTGTATTAACCGGAAACATAATATATGTGTGAATACATAGACAAACATAGTGTCACTAGTATGCCTCTACTTGACTAGCTCGTTGATCAAAGATGGTTGAGTTTCCTAACCATAGACATGAGTTGTCATTTGATTAACGGGATCACATCATTAGGAGAATGATGTGATTGACTTGACCCATTCTGTTAGCTTAGCACTTGATTGTTTAGTTGACTGTTATTGCTTTCTTCATGACTTATACATGTTCCTATGACTATGAGATTATGCAACTTCCGAATACCGGAGGAACACTTTGTGTGTTACCAAACGTCACAACGTAACTGGGTGATTATAAAGGTGCTCTACAGGTGTCTCCGATGGTGTTAGTGGAGTTGGCATAGATCAAGAATAGGATTTGTCACTCCGATTGTCGGAGAGGTATCTCTGGGCCCTCTCGGTAATGCACATCACTATGAGTTAGTTGCGGGATGATGCATTACGGAACGAGTAAAGAGACTTGCCGGTAACGAGATTGAGCTAGGTATTGAGATACCGACGATCGAATCTCGAGCAAGTAACATACCGATGACAAAGGGAACAATGTATGTTGTTATGCGGTTTGACCGATAAAGATCTTCATAGAATATGTAGGAACTAATATGAGCATCCAGGTTCCGCTATCAGTTATTGACCGGAGACGTGTCTCGGTCGTGTCTACATAGTTCTCGAACCCGTAGGGTCCGCACACTTAAAGTTCTGTGACGATTGGTATTATGAGTTTATATGTTTTGATGTACCGAAGGTAGTTCGGAGTTTCGGATATGATCACGGACATGACGAGGAGTCTCGAAATGGTCGATACATAAAGATTGATATATTGGAAGCCTACATTTGGACATCGGAAGAGTTCCGGGTGAAATCGGGATTTTAACGGAGTGCCGGAGGGGTTACCGGAAACCCCCGGGGGTTAATGGGCCTTGTTGGGCCCTAGTGGAGAGAGAGAGAGGGGCCGGCTAGGGCAGGCTGCACCCCCCCTCCCCCTCTGGTCTTGTCGGTGTACAAAAAGAGGGGCACGCCTTTGTACCCCTTTACCTGTGCACGGGTAGTCGGAGCCGCGCCCACGGTCACGCCAAGCAGAACAGGGGAGGTGAGCCCAGGTAAGACCGAAGCCCAAGATAATCAGAGCAATGCCAAGGCCGAGACCACAAGGAGCAGAGGGATAAAGCAGGCTCCCCCGGCAAGACCCTTGCCGGGGCAGCTCGCCCAACACCAATAGAACGAGCCACCCTTGAGCCCACGGTCCCCAACGCCATCATCCACGTGGGGCCACGGCTCGGGAAGGCACCTCTGTGGTGGCATGCAGATCTTTGTGAAGATATATTCAAGATCAGATGAGGATTAGAAGACGACGATCCTCGGCAAGATCCTTGCCGAGGAAGGCCACCAGACCCCCGGCAAGGCCCTTGCCGGGGACGACAGCGCGCCACGGCAAGGCCCTTGCCGGGCCACACGGCAAGACCCTTTCCGGGCCACCTGGCAAGGCCCTCACCAAGGATGCCAGCGGGGCCACCGCCAGGCCCACGCCAACCAAGCTTCCACCGCCATTCACATGCAGCTGCCAGCCCAACCAGCTGGGCGCGCACCTGCGTGGCAACATGCAGCTCCCAGGCCAACTCATCGAGCGCCTGCGTGGCGGCATGCAGATCTTCGTGAAGGCTCCACCACCACGCCACCTCAGCTGCCTGCCTGCCTACATGGCGCCGCACGCATCGCTGGCCAAGGCGCGTGTCGAAGCAAGGAGGAGCGGCGACGGATGGGACGGGCCTCGCCCCCGTCCCCGATAAAGCAGGGGGACACCTAAGCTACGCATTAAATGCGTCTTATCCTGTAATACGAGCGATAAGCTCAGGGCACCGTGCACCTTTCCACCTCCTGTGTGCCACTATGGCAGCCCCTTTCGACTATAAAAGGAGGCCCATGGCATACTGGAAAAGGATTCGGCTCTTTGGAACCACGCACTCACCACAGCTAGTTCAAGAGCTCAAGAACTCTTTGAAATACACCCACCAAAGCAGGACTAGGGTTTTACGCATCCTCGCGGCCCGAACCTAGGTAAACGCTCCTTGTGCTGGCTACTGATCCTGCTCTTCTTGCAACCCTGCGCCCCGGCAACCGTAGTAGGGATTCTTGTGATCCCATAGGTGTCGTTTTTCCCCGACATCTTTGGCGTGCCAGGTAGGGGGCGCAATCGTGAGAATCTGGTCTAGTAGTTAGCCTAGAAGTTCTTCTTCGCCATGGCTCCTAAGAAGAAGACGGCCACGGCGATCGGCTCATTGGGAGCCGAACGGCCCGTGCTGGTGCGGACGAGCAGTGGACCGGTCGCGGAAAGGACCCGGGCCGCGGTCCGCGAGCACCAGCGTCGCCCAGGCAGTCAGAGCCTGGCGGGCGGCGTCATTCGCACGCCAGACGACCGGCTGCACGTCGCTAGATCCAAAGACGGAGCTGGCCCCCCCGCAGGCGGCGCGGGGCCCTCCAGGGGTGTCGTTGTGCCACCTCCGGGCGACGCAGCGACCTCCAAGACGCCCACACCGGCGACCACCGCGCGCTCTTCCCATGGTGTGCGCGCCGAGCAGCGTCACCAAGTTGGTGACCCTGGGCACCGCCGTGGGAAGAGCCCTGTGCGTCATCCGCAAGATGAAGGGGTTCAGCACGCTCGCCGAAGCGCTGGCAAAAATGGCACGCAGCCGCTGGGTCGTAACGGAGCTCCTTCTAACGTATTTAGAAGTCGAAGCGCGCCGCGATCCACACAGCTGCTGCCGCCGCCCACGCCAGCGGAAGCTTTGGCGCGCGCGCAGCTGCTCCTCGACTTCCCTCCTGCTGCGGAGAAGCTCGATGAGTGGAGGGCCACCATTCGGAGCCTCGTCGCCGTCGCCAATAAAGACGATCCGCGACCGGCGGGGCCCTCGGGTCGGCGCTCCACCAAGCCACCACATGCTGACGCTGGGAGGACCGGGGGAGCTGCGGCCACGGTGCACTCTCCTCCTCCTCGCCAGCCGCCGCGGGCGTCGGCCCTTCGTGACGACGCTTGTGATAACATCTCCATAGCGTCGTCCAACCCACGGACCCTCCACGACCAGCGCCAGGTCCTTCGGGAACGAGCTCACGAAGACGCTCGAACCACCGTCGAGCGCCGGCGCGAAACGCGCCGCCAGTCGGACAAGCGGGCGGGACCCTCTATGGACCACCCGGCACCGGGGGCCCCGGCGGCCTACCTTACGAGGTGGGCTGCCCGGCCTTTACCCGTGAGCTGCGGCAGTTGCAATGGCCGTCCCACCGCACGTTCAAGCCCGACGTCGGCGAGAAGTACACTGGCAAGACCCATCCGTCCGAGTTCCTCAGCATCTACACCATCGCGATGCAGGCTGCTGGAGCTCGCGATGACAAGGTGCTTGCCAACTATTTCCCGCTGGCGCTGAAGCCCAATGTGATGTCTTGGTTGATGTACCTGCCGGTGGATTCCACTTCTTCTTGGTCGGATCTATGCCATGAGTTCATTGGCGCCTTCACAGGAGGCCACCAAGCTCATGGCCAAGCCAGTGATCTACATATCATTCCCCAGAAGGAAGGGCAAACCCTGCGCAAGTACATCCAGAGATTCAGCCGGGTGCAGTACAACATCCCCGACGTTCATCCCGCCACTGTGATCAGCGCGTTCCACCAGAACGTGCGCAACTGCAAGATGCGCGAAGAGCTGGCGATGACCAAAGTTAAGGATGTGGCCGAGCTCTACGTTCTGGCCGATAGGCACGCCCGGGCTAAAGAGTGAAGGAAGTACCCCGGGGAAGACGCCGGCGCGGAAACCGACTCTACCGATGAAGATGCCGCTACCCCGACAAAGAAGGGCCGGCGTCGCAACAGGAAACGCAAAGGCAAGGCCGTGCTTGCCATTGAGGGATCTGACGACACCGGTGCCGGCAAGAAGGTCAAGGAAGACGCCCCCGGCAAGGAGATTGCCGGCTACGCCGCCTGCCGGGCCTTGGCGGCTACCGACAAGCCAGGAAGCTCCGGCAGGCAATACTGCAAGATCCACTGCACCAAGGGCCACGACCTCCAGAACTGCCGACAAGTCAAGCTGCTCGCTGAGAAGCAAAAAGCTGAGTACGAGAGGCGGGACAAGGAGAAGGACCAGGACGGTGCTGAGGGATCCGGCAAGAAGCATGGCGGCCAAGGAAGCTGCCTCGGCAAGGACAACCAGCAAGAGAGGCCCACCCGGGGCCGTGAAAAGAAACAAGAAGACGATGACCATGACGAGGACGACGAGTCTGGTGAGCAAGGGTTCCAGAAGGCTACGGAGGCCATGTGCGTTGATGGCGGCGCCTCGCTGCATACCTCTCACCGCCAGCTCAAGCAGTGGGCACGTGAGATTACAGCAGCGGAGCCGTCGTTCGACGCTCAGAAGCCGCTGGAATGGTCCAGCACGCCCCTCATCTTTGACGCCGAGGACCACCCTGACCACACTACCACGGTCGGGTGTTTGCCATTGTTGGTCTCACCAATGATACGCAACCTCAGGGTGAACAAGATGTTGGTTGACGGCGGGGCCGGCCTGAACCTGATCTTGCCTGTCGTGATCAAAAGATTGCAAATCCCTGATGGAGACCTCGAGGAAACGGGCACATTTCAAGGGGTCAATCCGGGGAGGAGCCAGCCGAAGGGGAAGGTCACACTGCCCGTGACGTTTGGAGGAGAATTAAACTACAGGACGGAGAGGATCATCTTCGACGTGGCCGAGATCCCCTTGCCCTACAACGGGATCCTCGGCCGCCCGGCACTAGCCAAGTTCATGGCGGCATCACACTACGCCTACAACATGCTAAAGATGCCCGGGCTGTTGACCATCATCTCCGTCCCCTCCGACAAGAAGGACGCGCTGATCTGCACCGACCAACTCTACCGGGAAGCACTTGCAGCAGCTGCCGTCAAGGCACTTGCTCCTGCTGCTGAAGGCCCGGGAGGGAAGGAGAAGCCCGGCAAGACCTCTCGCACCCACTCCAGCAAGCGCACCTCCTCGGAGTGTTGTGCTACCGTCGAGGACGTGCCAGAGAGCTCTACCGACAAGAGCAAGAGATCCAGAGTCGAGCCGCCGCGGACCAAGAAGGTGCCCGTCAGGGAGGATGGCACGGGAGGGGCCTTCACCATAGGCTCCACCCTCGATAGCAAATAGGAAGGCGCGCTCGTCACCTTCCTGCGGGCGAATGTCGATGTGTTTGCGTGGCAAGCATCCAACATCCTCGGTGTTCCCAGGGAGGTGATTGAGCACCACCTAGCTGTCTGCCCCCACGCGCGGCCGGTCAAGCAGAAGGTCAGGAAGCAGGCTCTGGAGAGGCAGGAGTTCATCACAGAGGAGATCAGGAAGTTGGAAGTGGCGGGTTTGGTGAGAGGAGTGCTCCACCCGACGTGGTTGGCCAATCCGGTAGTGGTGCGCAAGTCGAATGGGAAGTGGAGGTTGTGTATTGATTACACAGATATCAATAAGGCTTGTCCTAAGGACCCCTTCCCGTTGCCACGCATCGACCAGATTGTTGACTGCACAGCCAGGTGTGATCTGTTATCATTCCTCGACGCCTACTCGGGCTACCACTAGATCTTCATGACAAGAGAGGATGGAGAAAAGACAGCATTCATCACCCCATGTGAAACATGGAGGCATACATGGATGACATAGTGGCCAAAACCAAGGACGGGCCAACTCTTGTGCAAGATCTGGAAGAGACATTTGCCAACCTGCGCAAGATCAACCTCAAGCTGAACCCTGAGAAGTGTGTCTTCGGTGTTCCATCCGGCAAGCTTCTCGGGTTCTTTGTGTCGCAGTGCGGGATCGAGGCAAACCCAGACAAGATCAAGGCTATTGAGAAGATTGAGGCGCCCAAGCAGATCAAGGATGTGCGTCGGCTCACCGGCTGCGTTGCCGCCATGAGCCGATTCATCTCCAAGTCCGCCGAGCGCGCCCTTCCCTTCTTCAAAATCTTGAAGAAGGCAGGACCAATGGAGTGGACCCCAGAAGCCGAGGCATCATTGCAGGATCTGAAGAAATACCTTTCCTCCATGCCAATACTGGTTGCGCCTAAACCACAAGAGCCGTTGCTGCTGTATCTGGCGGTGACGAATCAAGTGGTTAGCGCCGCGCTGGTGGCATAGAGGGAGGTCAACGAGGAGGCAGTGACGGCGGCGGAACCAGTGGATGGCAAGCCCAAAATTCCCCCAGCAGGGCCTGGCGCCGGCAAGGCGAGGCCCCCGGCAGAGTCTGATGCCGCCGAGGCAGTGCCCGCACAGTCAAGTGAGGTGGTGCAGAAGAAGAAGATGATGCAGCACCCGGTTTACTTTGTCAGCTCCCTCTTGCAGGGAGCTAGATCGAGGTACTCCGGTGTGCAGAAATTGCTCTTCGGCCTCCTTATGGCCTCGAGGAAGCTGCGTCATTACTTCCAAGCCCACGAGATCACTATCGTCACCCGCCTCCCATTGCAACGGATACTGCATAACCCAGATGCGACTGGAAGGATTGTGGAATGGGCCTTGGAGTTGTCAAGCTTTGGTTTAAAGTTTGAAAGTACCTCGACAATTCAGAGCAGAGTCTTGGCGGAGTTCATTGCGGAATGGACCTCGACGCCTGATGAAGAAATCCAGGAGACCACTCTCCCCGGCAAGGAAGCAGACCGCGACTGAATCATGTACTTTGATGGGGCTTTCTCGCTGCAAGGCGCTGGTGCCGGTGTGCTGCTCGTCGCGCCCACCAGAGAGCACCTCAAGTACGTGATCCAGATGCACTTCCCCAGGGAGATGTCCACCAACAACACTGCTGAGTACGAGGATTGCTTGCCGGTCTCAGGATCGCAGCAGACCTCGGGGTTAAGAAGCTCATCGCCAGGGGTGACTCGCAGCTCGTTGTTAGACAGGTCAACAAGGATTATTAGAGCCCATTTATGGAAGCTTACGTAGATGAGGTGAGGAAGCTGGAGGAACGCTTTGACGGTATCCAAGGGGAGCACGTCCCCCGAGCGGAGAACGACATCGCCGATCACCTGTCAAAGCGCGCCGCATTCAAGCTACCTGTGGAACCAGGTACCTTTTTGCTCCGGTTAACTCAACCATCCGTCGAACCATCAGCAGGGCAGAACAAGCGGAGGAAGCCAGGTCCCGGCAAGTACTTTCCTACCGAGCCCCCTGGGGCTGCCGGCAAGGGTGCTGCCGCGAGCGCTGAGCCTGCCCAAGAGCAACTGGCTCCGGCAGGGCGTCAAGCCCTGGCCGTAGAGACAGCCGCTCCCATGGCGGAAGAAATGCCTTTGTTCCTTGCCATCGAGCCCCAAGCTCCGGCATGGGCGCAGCATACCGTCCAATTCCTCCACACAGGGGAGCTTCCTGAGGAGCAGGAAGAAGCGGAAAAAGTAGCCCGTCGGTCCACCCTGTACCAGTTCGTCGATGACGTACTGTACAGGAGAAGACCAAACGGTGTGAAATTGAAGTGCATCCCCCGGGAGGAAGGACTGGAGTTGTTGGCAGAGATACATGGAGGCATATGTGGCTCCCACATAGGATCGAGGGCCCTTGTCAGGAAGGCGTCCCGGCAAGGTTTCTTCTGGCCCACCGCCCTCCAGGATGCGACGGCACTAGTAACCAAGTGTGAAGCGTGTCAGTTCCATTCAAAGAAGCTTCATCAACCAGCTCAAGCCCTTCAAACAATCCCTCTCTCCTGTCCATTCTCAGTCTGGGGGCTCGATATATTGGGCCCTTTCCCCCGCGCTGTCGGGGCTTTGAGTACTTGTACGTTGCGATCGACAAGTTCACAAAGTGGCCGGAGGTGGAAGCAGTGAGAAATGTGACTGCTCAATCAACTGTCAAGTTTTTCAAGGGACTGGTCTGCCATTTTGGTGTGCCAAACAGAGTCATCACCGACAACGGCACGCAGTTCACGAGCCACACCTTCATGCAATATATTCGAGACCTCGGCAACAAGGTCTGTTTTGCTTCCATGGCACACCCACGGAGCAACGACCAAGCGGAGAGGGCAAATGCTGAAGTGTTGCGAGGCCTAAGGACAAAGACTTTTGACAAGCTGCGCAAGAGCAGAAGGCGCTGGATTGATGAATTGCCGGCGGTTCTTTGGTCGATCAGGACGACGCCAAATCAAGCCAGCAGCCAGATACCTTTTGCCCTGGTATACGGGGCAGAAGCAGTTCTCCCCACGGAACTCATATACGGGTCACCTCGAGTGCTCGCTTATGATGAGCTTGAGCAAGAGCAGTTGCGCCAAGATGACGCAACGCTCCTTGAGGAAGATCGTCTTCGGGCGGCTGTGAGAGCAGCGCGCTACCAGCAAGCCTTGCGCCGCTACCATAGCCGCAAGGTTCATGCCCGAAGCTTTGAGGAAGGCGACCTTGTTCTTCGGCGCGTTCAGTCGGCCAAGAATTCCAACAAGTAGACGCCAAAGTGGGAAGGCCCTTATCGGGTAATACGAATCACCAGGCCCGGCGCAGTCCGCCTGTAGACCGAAGATGCTGTCCCAATGAGCAACTCCTGGAACATCGAGCATCTTCACAAGTTTTACCCGTAAGGCGCGGCTTGCCGGGCCTCCCGGCAAGCCACCTTTTGTACAAGCTTTGCCGACAAGGCATGTGACCCTTTGTACAAAGCCAGGCGCAGACCCTGAGCATAAATAAATGAAGCGTTGGCGCCCTAAGTTATAGCATGCATGCTAGGTCGAGTCTCTTCCGTGGTTAGGGTTGATAGTGCTTAGCGGCGACTAACCCCTAGCCTAGAGGTTGAGTGCGCGTCTATCTGTTTCTTTTCTGTCCTCCTTTGGTTCGCAGGGCACATGAGCACTTCTGCTGAGCTACTTGGAAGAAGGGAAACGGACCGGCATCCCAACCCCGGCAAACCAGAGTTGCCGGGGGCTGCAAGCACAAGGATCCAACCGCGGCAAGACAAGGTTGCCGGGGGCTGCAGATCCAGATAAGTCTTTCATCCTGTATCATGCATTTCGGAACGGAACTGGGATATGTGAAACCTCGTTTTATTTCTAGGCCACCGTGCTCCCCTTTTCTATACCCAAGGATTATCTCCTGGGCGCGGATTTGGTTGTAGCCGTGGTGGCAAGGAATTAGAACAAGGAGCCTAGGCCCGCTTCATCCCTGTCTCCGCCAAGGGCGCGAGAATGGTCGAGCGAAGTAGGGGGACGGCAAGGCCTGTTGCCGGGTGAAAACGTTTATCTTAAATTATAACAAGGATTCTTTCCTTGTCGCGGGGTCTGCCCACGAACAGAAAACCCGGCAAACATACCTTCTTCATTAAAAGCATCCCACACAGGTACAGTCCGTACGGAATGAAAAACATGAACAAAGGGGATTACAAGCTTTAAGTTTAACAAGGCCCGAAGGCTTACAGATTAAAAAAGAGATAAGGTGCCCGTGATCCCTTTCTCGTCCCTCTCCTCAGGAGGCAGGTCAAGGAAGTGAGAGGACAAAAGGGGCGCCTAGGCGAGCTACGAGCAGCAGAGAACACCTCGGTGGCCGCCCACGGGTAGGCCGGTGATGACGGTGCCGGGAAAGGAGCTGGAAGACGAGGCGGCAGGACCGGCAGTACACGACGAAGGCGTCGGGCCCGCGTACTCCGAGTTGACGGCCTTGCCGCCCGCCCTCTTCCTCTTCCGCAGCCTCCCGACGCCAGCCACCCAAGGAAACGGCCCCGAGAAGTTCAAGGAGCTGGCCCCACCCCCGGCAAAACAGGAGGAGCGGCCAGGTGCAGATGCTGCTGCTGCCGCACCCGCCCAGGCGCGAGGTGTCCGACGCCTAGTCGGACTCATCCCCGTCATCTGCCCCGCTGTCCTCCTCATCACTTTTGCTCGAGGAAGAGCTTCCATCGTCGGAATCTCCATCAGAGGAGCTCCCCACGCAGCACTTCAAGCGAGTCCCGAAGTCTCCGAAGACCTTGACGGAGAGCAGGCCGTCCTCCATCAATTTGAAGTAGAGGACGAGCCCCGCCGTCAGGCTGTGGATGCGAGCGAACGTCTTCCACCCACGACGGAGGTACATGACCCGAGGAGCTGGGAAGTCGACGTCGACCCGCGTGCCCCCATTCCCACAACCCCTCATGTGCAATCTGAGGGATTGGGGCCGGCCACGCTCCATCTCCCGAGCGAACAGGGCGGGAAGACGGAGACGGCGACGCGGAGGCCGGCGCAGCCTAATGAAGAACTCACGAGGCTGGTCTCCAACATGGCCTTCCATCGGGAAAGGCACCATTGGCGGGGGCAAAGCCGGCGCACCGCCCCGTCCTCCTCTTCCCCGAGCACTACGACCTCTGCCCCGGCCTCGCCCCCTCCCCCTTCCCCTCGCGGCCGGTTCCACCACCGTGGGCTCAGGAGGAGGAGGGACGCGCTGTCGGGCGGTGACCCATGCCACCACCGTCGAGGGACCCGGATTCCCTTTCTCCATGGCGAGTGAAAGGAAGAAGCAGAAGCAAGAGGAGATAGATGACAGAAGAGTGCGGGACGCCATCCCCCCTTCCCCCTCTTTATAAAGGGGTGGGGTCGGGGCTCGGCGGCCCCGCTCGGCCAATCCAGCCACCGGAGGCGCAGGGAATCAGGACCGACCCGCTGCCCCAACCAGCGATGGCCCGGTTTCCCGCCTCCACCGCTTGCCACCCCAGGCGCATGAAGGACGCGTGGCAGACGTGCAGAACTGAGGGGACGGGTAAAGCGACCTCTCCCCACCCCGTGATCGTGGGGAGTGGACGCCTTGAAGACCATGACCCGGCCCCGTTCAGTAAATGAGCCGCGCCTCCACGCCTCCGTCTTTTTACGGGGAAGGCGTGAGCCGCCTCTTTACTGCGATGTGACGCATGCATGTGGAAACCGCCCCACGCATGCCGCCCACGTCACGCACACCCCTCCACGCCACGCCAATCACGTGGGTCGTGGGAAGCCCCACACCAACAGAGCGAGCCACCCTTGAGCCTACGGTCCCCAACGCCATCATCCATGTGGGGCCAGGGCTCGGGAAGGCACCTCTGTGGTGGCATGCAGATCTTTGTGAAGACATATTCAAGATCAGATGAGGATTAGAAGATGACGACCTTCGGCAAGATCCTTGCCTAGGAAGGCCACCAGACCCCCGGCAAGGCCCTTGCCGGGGACGACAGCGCGCCACGGCAAGGCCCTTGCCGGGCCACCCGGCAAGGCCCTCACCAAGGACGCCAGCGGGGCCACCACCAGGCCCATGCCAACCAAGCTTCCACCGCCGTTCACATGCAGCTGCCAGCCCAACCAGCTGGGCGGGCACCTGCGTGGCAACATGCAGCTCCCAGGCCAACTCATCGAGCGCCTGCATGGCGGCATGCAGATCTTCGTGAAGGCTCCACCACCGCGCCACCTCAGCTGCCTGCCTGCCTACATGGCGACGCATGCATTGCTGGCCAAGGCGCGTGTCGAAGCGAGGAGGAGCGGCGACGGATGGGACGGGCCTCGCCCCCGTCCCCGATAAAGCAGGGGGACACCTAAGCTACGCATTAAATGCATCTTGTCCTGTAATACGAGCGATAAGCTCAGGGCACTGTGCGCCTTTCCACCTCATGTGTGCCACTGTGGCAGCCCCTTTCGACTATAAAAGGAGGCCCATGGCATACTGGAAAAGGATTCGGCTCTTTGGAACCACGCACTCACCACAGCTAGTTCGAGACCTCAAGAACTCTCTAAAATACACCCACCAAAGCAGGACTAGGGTTTTACGCATCCTCGCGGCCCGAACCTGGGTAAACGCTCCTTGTGCTGGCTACTGATCCTGCTCTTCTTGCAACCCTGCACCCCGGCAACCGTAGTAGGGATTCTTGTGATCCCATAGGTGTCGTTTTCCCCCAACAGGTCTGAATTGGACTAGGAAGGGGGGGGGGCGGCGCCCCCCTTTCCTTCTCCTTCTCCCCCTTCCTTTCCCCCTCCTAGTAGGAGTAGGAAAGAGGGGAGTCCTACTCCTACTAGGAGGAGGACTCCTCCTCCTGGCGCGCCCTACAGGGTCGGCTGGCCTCCCCCCTTGCTCCTTTATATACGGGGGCAGGGGGCCACCCTAGAAAACACAAGTTGATCATTGATCTCTCCCAGCCGTGTGCGGCGCCCCCCTCCACCATAATCCACCTCGGTCATATCGTAGCGGTGCTTAGGCGAAGCCTTGCGTCGGTAGCTTCATCAACATCGTCACCACGCCATCTTGCTGACGAAACTCTCCCTCGAGCTCTACTGGATCATGAGTTCGCGGGACGTCACCAAGCTGAACGTGTGCTGAACGCGGAGGTGCCGTACGTTCGGTACTGAGGATCGGTCGATCGTGAAGACGTACGAGTACATCAACCGCATTGTCACAACGCTTCCGCTTAATGGTCTACGAGGGTACGTGGACGACAGTCTCCCCTCTCATTGCTTTGCATCACCATGATCTTGCGTGTGCGCAGGAATATTTTTTGAAATTACTACGTTCCCCAAACAGTGGCATCCGAGCCAGGTTATTGCGTAGATGTTATATGCACGAGTAGAACACAAGTGAGTTGTGGGCGATACAAGTCATACTGCTTACCATCATGTCATACTTTGGTTCGGCGGTATTGTTGGATGAAGCGGCCCGGACCGACATTACGCGTACTGTTGAGGATATAGACCTTAGAGTCACCCGCCAGGAGGGGTCGGGTTACTCATATGGTCATTGTCAGAAGCCCGGCGCTAAGCTTGAAGACGGTGGGCCAAAGATGGGCTTAAGACCCGGGTATGGCTTAAGGCCCATAGTTACAATCATTATTATGGTAGAACTTGTAGTGTAAGGCAAGAATAGTTGAGAGTCCGAGCCGGACACTCTTATGAGCCGACCGGGACTCTGAGAGCTGCTGGGCGTCAGCCTCCCTATATAAAGGGACGACCCGGCAGCGGTTTAGGGACGAGAAAGATTTCATCGAGAGCCAGGCATAGCAGTTAAGCTCCCTGGTCATCGAAACCCTAATCAATACCACCTCAAACTGGATGTAGGCTTTTACCTTCACCGTAAGGGGCCGAACCAGTATAAACCCTAGTGTTCCTTGTCCCACTTAACCCCTTCAAGCTTCCTAGTTGCGATGGCTCCACGACTAAGTCCTAGCTCGAGGACATCTGCCGTGACAATTCCACGATAGTTGGCGCCCACCGTGGGGCCAGCGCATGGTGGATTTGAGTTCTTGAAGGGCAGCTTCGAAGGGCTCAAGGGATACGCTGTGGGCCGGATGACCAAGAGTCGTCGCGGCAAGCTCTACATCGACGATGCAAACTGGGGCCCCGACGCCGGCTCAATTGAGTACGGGTACCGGGTCCCCTTCGGCGGAATTCATGTTTTCATTGGCAAGATTGGTGAGCCGGGCCCTGAGCCGGATCTCTGCGCCGATCTCATCGAGACAGCTCAGCGTGCACGACCCGCCCGGGCCCGGCCTGCCGTAAGGCATGCTTTTGTGGGATGTATCCATGGAGGGCTCTCTGATCAATCTGGATCTGGTGATGAGACGGCCGCCGGCTCTGACGGCGAGTCGTCCACCGATGAGTCAAACTCGTTGTATCAACTTCAAGATGGCAGGCTCATGGGTTGTTCCGATGGTGACAGTATTCCGGACCTGTTTGAGCCGCCAAGCCGGGTTGGAATCTTCATGGCCGGTGCGCAGCCTGTTCAGAACCCTGCTGCTGGAGCGGGAAACCCGGTGCCTTCGCCGGCTCAGGTGCTAATGGATCTCACGGACAAGATGACGGCCCTGTTAACCGCCACGGTTGACCCGGCGGATCAAGCTCAGCATGATGCGGAGGTGGCACAGTTAAAATTGGATCTAGTGAAAGCTAAGGAGGATCTGGCAGCAGAAGGGATCAGGATGGCTGCGGAGAGGGCGGCTCTCGATGCCCAAACCCAGTTGATTCAAGCGCAGTCCTTCCGGCTCACGATGGATCAAAACGCGTCCAATGAGGTCCTGAGAAGGAGGCATCAAAAGGCCCAATCTCGACTCCCTCCGGCTTACGATCCACGCAACCTCTTCAACACGCCAGGTGCAGGGTCTAGTAACCCGCCAGGGGTCATAGTGCCCGGGTCTGGGACCCCTATTCAGCCACAAGTGATGGGGCCTCCCCAGGTGCCCCCTGCCCCGCCTCAGTACGTGCCAATACCACCGGGTCATTATAATAACCCGCTGGAGAACATGGTCGCCGCGGCAGCACGGCTGGCGGCTCTCCCAGTCGACGGCGACTCTCCGACGGCTATTGAAACCCGCCGGGTCAGGGAACTCCTTCAGACAGAACTGGCGCAGCAAGAGGCGTACTCCTACAGCCGGGACAGGATCCACTCGACCCCTCGTCCAGGCCGGAGCCCGAGTTACAGCAGACACATGGTCTCAGTGACCGGCTCAAGTAACGTCCGACGCCATGACCCGCCCCCTGGCCATGGCCCGGCTCATAATGGAGCCTTTCACGCAGCAGACCAAGACAGAGCGCGGCAAGAGGCGGAGCAGGTGCCTCAGTTGACGGCTTACCAGACTCCCCCGGCTTATCCGACGACGTCCGTCGATGTGGGTATCCCTACCAGGACTGGGGGTGTCCCTTGCTTAGTGCCAGCTATCCGCAATGAACGTCTACCCAAGGACTTCAAATGCCCTAGGAAGGTGCCCAATTACACGGCTGACTTACAACCCGCAGCCTGGATCGAGAGTTACGAGATGGCCATGGAACTACTGGAGGTCAGTGAGGCGGCAATGGCCAAGTACTTCACCATGATGTTGGATGGGACTGCCCGCACTTGGTTGAAAGGGCTACCACCGAATTCCATCGGGTCTTGGGCTGAGCTGAAAGCCCGGTTCATCCAAAACTTCAAGGATACCTGTAGGTAGTCTATGTCAATTGTGGATTTGACTAACTGTAAGCAGCAGGAGGGTGAATCCACGACGCATTGGGTTCGCCGGGTCAAGGAGATCATACATTCATCAGATAAGATGGATGCCGGCTCTGCAGTCTTAATGTTGGAACAGAATTGTCATTTCGTGCCCCTGAAGATGAAACTCGGGCGGCTTAAGCGCGACTGCAATGATATGGGTACACTAATGGCGGCTCTTGTCAAGTACGCCGATTCTGATGGTACCAAGGATCCCCCTTCAGATGATGAAAGGACAGGGAAGGGAAAGAAGAACGGCAATGGCAAGGGTCCTCAGCATAACCCGGGAAATCAAGGAGGGGGCAAGCGCAAGGCCGATGGCAGCCTAGAGTTTGCAGCCAACGCCAGCTCACAAGGTAATAACCAGCGACGCAAGGGGAGGCCCCCTCCCCGAGGCGGCGGGTCAGGCCCGACGCTGGAGCAACTGTTGAATGAGCCTTGTCCAAGGCATGGCTCTAGAGAGAAGCCAGCGACTCATCTATGGAAGGATTGTGCAATCATGAAGGCCTTTAAGAATTACAATGGCCCGGGCGGCGGCTCAGGCGCCGGCGGCTTTCATGGCCCGGGCGGTGGCTCAAATTCTAATCCCCAGAACGGTTAAGGGGGCTTTAATCAGCAGTCTGGCCAGGGTCATCAACAGCAGCAGGGGGGTTATTAGACCAATCCAAAGCAGCTTAGCGGTGGACAATATCATGTGTTTACCACCAGTCTGTGCAAGCGAGATCAGAAGCTTCATAAGAGGGCTGTGAATGCTGTTGAGCCGGCGGTTCCACGCTACTTGCGGTGGTCTGAGCAGCCTATAGTGTGGAGTAGGGAGGATCACCCTCCCCGGGTGGATAATCCGGGTCACTTGGCCCTGGTAGTGGCTCCTCAGGTGGGAGGATATAAGTTCACTAAGGTGCTCATGGATGGTGGCAGCAGCATCAACATCCTCTATTATGAGACATTTCGTCGTATGGGGTTGATTGATAAGAATCTCAGCCAATCAAACACTATTTTCCATGGTGTGGTACCTGGTAAGTCGGCTTACCCAGTCGGCAAGATCGAGTTGGAAGTGGCCTTTGGAGATGAGAACAACTACAGGGTGAAAAAATTGACCTTTGAGGTGGTTAAGATAAGAAGTCCGTACCATGCCATATTTGGGCGGCCGACTTACGCCAAGTTCATGGCACGGCCGTGTTATGTGTACTTACAGGTCAAGATGCCGGGTCACAATGGGACCATTACGGTTCACGGCAGCTGGAGGGTGGCTCTGGAGTGTGAGGAAGGCGATGCAGCTTATGCAGAATCTGTTTGTGCAACAGAGGAGTTGAAGTTTTACAAAGACAATGTTGACCCAACAGATATGACCTCTCTGAAAAAGCAGACTACGGAAAATGAGCGGGCGATGAAATTTAAGTCGGCTGATGAAACTAAGCTTGTTGATTTTGTTCCAGGAGATTCATCTCAGTAGTTTAGCATCAGTGCCAATCTGGATCCAAAATAGGAAAGCGCGCTCATCGAGTTCATCCGTGAGAATAGGGACATCTTCGCATGGAAACCTTCTGACATGCCAGGTGTACCTAGAGAACTCGCTGAGCACACTCTCAATGTTGATCCGAAATTTAAGCCGGTCAGGCCGTTCCTTCGGCGGTTTAATGAAGAAAGGCGGAAAGCTATTGGTAAAGAGGTGGCCCGGCTCTTGGCGGCCGGGTTTATTGTTGAAGTCTTTCACCCAGAGTGGTTAGCTAACCCGGTGCTCGTACTCAAGAAGAACGACACTTGGCGGATGTGTGTGGACTACACGGACTTAAACAAGGCGTGTCCGGCTGATCCTTTTGCCCTTCCCCGTATTGATCAAATTATTGATGCTACGGCAGGTTGTGCGCGCTTAAGTTTCTTGGATGCTTATTCCGGATATCATCAGATTAAAATGGCAGTTAAGGACCAGGAGAAGACGGCGTTCATTACTCCCTTTGGAGCCTTCTGCTATGTGTCTATGCCCTTTGGACTCAAGTGTGCACAGGCGACTTATCAGCGTTGTGTACAGAACTGTCTTCATAACCAGATTGGACGCAATGTTCATGCTTATGTGGACGATATTGTGGTTAAGTCCATAAAGGAGGAAACCCTGATAGACGATTTAAGGGAAACCTTTGATAATCTCCGGGTCTACAAGATGATGCTTAACCCGGCCAAGTGTGTTTTTGGTGTTCCTGCAGGCAAACTCTTGGGTTTTTTGGTTTCTGACAGAGGCATTGAAGCTAACCCGGAGAAGATCAAGGCCATCACCTCCCTGGCTAAGCCGGCGTGTATAAATGACGTTCAGCGCTTGGTGGGTCACATCGCTGCTTTAAGCCGGTTTATAAGCCGTTTGGGTGAGAAGGCCATGCCATTATATCAGTTGATGAAGAAAACTGATAACTTTGTCTGGAATGATGCAGCTAATACCGCTTTTGAGGATTTGAAGAAGCAGCTGGCAGAGCCCCCAGTCCTTGCTGCTCCGGTTGATAAGGAGCCCTTATTACTGTACGTGGCGACGAACACATGAGCCGTCAGTGTGGCTGTGGTGGTGGAGCGCAAGGAAGAGGGTAAGGAGCATCCAGTTTAGCGGCCGGTTTATTATGTCAGCGAAGTGCTTATCGAGTCCAAACAGCGGTATCCACATTGGCAGAAGCTTGTTTATGGTGTGTTCATGGCAACTCCGGAAGCTCAAGCATTATTTCCAGGGTCATCCTATCACTGTGGTCAGTTCTGCCCCTCTTGGTGATATCATTCAAAACAGAGAGGCCACAGGGAGAGTGGCTAAGTGGGCTATAGAGCTCGGACCCCATGGTCTGAAGTATGTGCCATGCACTGCTGTTAAATCTCAGGCCTTGGTGGATTTCATCAATGATTGGACAGAGTCACAAGTGCCCGAGCAAAAGCCGGATAACACATATTGGACTATTCACTTTGATGGGTCCAGGAAGTTGGAGGGCTCGGGGGCTGGAGTTGTATTGGCTTCGCCTAAGGGTGATAAGTTCCATTATGTGCTACAATTGATGTTTCCTTGTACCAACAACGCGGCTGAGTACGAGGCCTTGCTCCACGGTCTTCGGATGGCTAAGGAGATGAGCTTGAGCCGGGTAAGGTGTTTCGGTGACTCAGACTTGGTGGCTCAACAAGTATCAGGCAAGTGGGACTCTAAGGACCCTCTCATGGCGGCTTATCGCCGCGAAGTTGATGCCATTGCTGGGCACTTTCAGGGCTACCAAGTAGAGCACATTGATCGCAGGAAGAACGAGGCGGCTGATGCTCTAAGCCGGCTCGGCTCTCAGCGAAAGCCGGTGCCGCCTAATACTTTCCTGGATGTCCTGTATAATCCTTCTGTTAAGCTGCCTACAGAGGAAGACTTGGCTGTCCCTGACCCGGAGGCACGACTGGTGGCGGCTCTCCACATCATACCGGACTGGACAATGCCCTATTTGGCTTATATGACCCGGGGTGAGTTGCCTGAGGATGAAACTTTGGCCAGACAAATAACCCGGCGGGCTAAGTCAATGATTGTCATCAATGGCGAGTTGCATCACCGCAGTGTTACAGGAGCATTTCAGCATTGTGTCTCCCCTGAGGAAGGTCAAGAGATCTTGCGTGAGATTCATGAAGGGGATTGTGGCCATCACGCCGGTTCAAAGTCTCTTGAGGCCAAGGCTTTTCGCCATGGTTTTTATTGGCTGATGGCTCATGCTGATGCGGAGGACTTGGTTAGTAACTGTGATGGTTGCCAAAGGTTCTCGCGACGGGCTCATGTGCCGGCTCAGGAGCTGAGGATGATCCCAATTACTTGGCCCTTTGCGGTCTGGGGGCTTGATATGGTTGGGCCTTTCAAAAGATCCAAGGACAAGAAGACCCACCTTTTGGTGGCAGTTGACAAATTTACCAAGTGGGTAGAAGCAGAGCCAGTTAGCAAGTGTGATGCAGCCACGACAGTTCAGTTTATGAAAAAGGTGATCTTTCGCTTTGGCTTTCCGCACAGCATTATAACTGACAATGGCACCAATCTATCCAAAGGCGCCATGGAAGAGTTTTGTCAACGAGAGCATATCCGACTTGATGTTTCCTCAGTGGCTCATCCTCAATCCAATGGTCAAGCTGAGAGAGCTAATCAGGAGATTCTGAAGGGCATCAAGCCTCGGGTTTTGGTTCCTTTGCAATGGACGCCGGGTTGTTGGGTGGAGGAGTTGCCCTCCGTGTTATGGAGCATCAACACTACTCCTAACAGGTCTACAGGTTTCACGCCTTTCTTCATGGTTTATGGGGCAGAAGCAGTCCTCCCCAGTGACATCCATCATGACTCACCTCGAGTGGCGGCTTATGTTGAGACGGACAATGAACAGGCGCGCCAAGATACTCTTGACTTGTTGGACGAACAGCGTGATGTGGCAGCAGCTCGCTCAGCGATTTACCAACAAGACCTGCACCGTTATCATAGTCGCCGGGTTAAATCCCGGGTCTTCCAGGAAGGTGATCTCGTGCTCCGGCTCATCCAAGATCAAACAGATGCGCACAAGCTATCCCCGCCTTGGGAAGGGCCCTTTGTGGTCAGCAAGAATTTGCACAACGGGTCATATTACCTCATTGACATTCGGGAGCACAAAGATTCACGTAAGTCGGAGGAAGAGACCCGTCGGACGTGGAACATAGCTCAGCTTCGGCCTTACTACACTTGAGCCACCGGCTCTCATAAATGTACATATTTCTCTCAGTCATGTATATATTATGATAAGCAATAAAGCAGGACCTCTATCCTTTTTTCTCCTCCAAATATGCGCGTGTTGTTTTCATTGCAAGATTACATGATAACTTCAAGGAGGATCCGGCTTATGATCGTATTCGAATCTAGCCGTAAGCGATAAGATCACTTGGGGGCTTATTCGAACCAAAGAGAACATAGCTGTCGATACCCATTTGATTGGCAAAGTGCCGAGCTCATTGGGGAGTTTTCTTTGATCATATTTGAATCTTAGTTTAACCCCTTTGGGAACCGACGTGGATCGTATTCGAATCAGCGTCGTTAAACAATTCTTAAAATCACTTGGGGGCTTCCTGTTCAAACATGGGTCGTATTCGAACCAAAGAGAACATAGCTGTCGATACCCTCTTGATTGGCATCGCCACACCCACTGGGGGCTATATGATCGTATTCGAATCCTAGCATAACCCCTTTGGGCCGGGTTTCTGGTCGTATTCGAACTGGAAGCCCCTAAGTTTTCTAATTTATAGCGAGTTCTTCTGGCCATGTCAAGTGTGCACGGCCGGGTCTCACTTTGCCGGCTTAACCTTGATTTACAGTGTTAGTTGAACACAATGGGTGTCATTAAGACAGGTAAACCGGAATTGAGGTACCAACCTTATTACCCGAGTTAGCTAAACCGGAAGTATGCTTACAGGCCACTAAGTGTGTTATTACGGCTGTACTAAGGATATAATTGAGGACCAGTCTTTTTTGATGCATATTCCGGGTTATATATCTAAAACATATGATTCTCAGTGCGGTAAGCCGCCTAGAGACTTGTGATTTGTCCTTTTATGCAGGATAGTTAAAGGCAATTATTTTGAGCTTAAGGAAAATGAATGATCAATTATGACCCGGAGACATATAAAGGAGACAACTTCAATAGACTTCAAGCATTCAAGGCGTGCACGATGGCACAGCAAAGATAAAGTGTTGGTCCTACTATATTACAAGACTCGTTGAGTCTAAAAGGGTGAGGCATTGTTTGATAAACCGCCAGCAGAATTAGGACGCTTGCTGGGTTGAAGTTTCCAGCTCGTCCCTCTCTTCTCCTCCGGTTGTTCCCAAGACCTGGAAAGTTGATGACTTCCAGTCGATGCCGCTGAGAGCATCGAATTGAGCTTCCTCGTCAATTAACCCGGCCGGGTCAATCTCCGGGGCGAGGGTGTGCTGACGAGCCGGCGGGATTAAGCTAAGGGCTTCATAGCACGGAGTGGGGATCCTCTGATTTTCTGCATCGTAACCCGGCTGATACTTAGTCAGATCTGTATCATTGCTAATCAGAGTGGCCACCGGGCGTACAGCCTTCACGCAAGCTGCGAAGTCCTTCTGATCGAAGGCGGTGCCGTCTTCCTTCAAACTTGGATAGCCGAGGGCGATGTCCGCCGGGTCTAACTCTGGAAGGAACGCCTTGGCCCGGCTCAGCGCGGCGATCGCTCCGGCTCTTGCAGAGGCCCGTCGCAGCTCTTGGATACCTTGAGGCAGAACGGCGAGCCGGCGAAGAACTTCCGCCAGGTGAGTCGACACCTCATTGGATAGGGCCACCACAGCCAAGGCACGCTGTGACCCGGTGTAGAGTTGCTCCACCAGGGTGTACACAGCCTTCAGCTTGGTTACCACGCTCTGGTTGAGGTTGGTGCTTCTGGAACCTGTTTAACAGAATAAGATAAGCCGTCGGCAAGGATGAGTTATGAGATATAAAGATTCTAAACTTGATGAAAGCCGGTGAGATGACTTACCGAAGATTGCGGTAGCCATTTGGGACACTTGGCGCTTTAAGCCGGAGAGTTCGGCGGTCTTCTCGGAGAGAGCCTTCTCCGCCTGTTCAGCCCGGTTCACCAGCGCGGCCTTTTCTTCGGCCCAAGCCTTCCGTTCAGCGTCAAACTCCGTCTTCAGCTTTTCTTGCGCGGCGATGCTGGACACAAATTTGGCATTCGCCTTCCGGGTCTCCATTTCTTGCATCCTCAGTCGGTTCTTCAGATCGGAGATGTCAGCTTCAAACTTTTTACAAGCAGCCTGTATGCATAATTTTCGGGTTAAAGGATGAACAGTTTTAAAGTCCCAAGCACTTTCCAAGCAAAGACACTTGGCACTTGGGGGCTAATGCATATTGAACGTTTCTATCTACAAATTGCCGATTCAATTGAGTAAGCCGGAACTTAAGTCTACAACATATTCAGTCATAAGTCGTTGACTTGGGGGCTAGCATGGTAAAGGTAACTATACAGTAAGTAAGAGGACAGAAGAATAATACCTCAGATTTCTGCTGGATCTGGTTCACCATGGCAATCTCTGTGTCCCGGCTCTTGTGCACTTGGCTGACGAAGCCGGAGACGATCTCTCCAATGTTCAAATTGGAGTAGTCGGTGAGGTCCAGATTAACCCGGCGGGACTCTAGCAGCTCCCCTTTGGTGGAGCACTTGGCCAGCGCGGTAGGTCTCCCCGGCTCAACAAACTCCGTCCGGGTGATTACCACGTCCGGGTCATCTGCTGGTTGAGCCGAGCTGGAGGCCTCCGGGTTAACAGAAGCTTCTGTTGCGGGCTTGTTGGTTGGAGCAGCGGCCTCAGGAGCAGAGGCAGCTAGCGGTTCTTGAGCGGCTGCCTCTGGCTCAGGCAAGTCCGGCTCATCGACCGGCTTGGACTTCTTCGCCCTCTTGGTGAGCTTGGCTTGGGCACTGGAAAGACAGAAAAGTTAAGCACAATAGTGTAAGTAAAGACAAAGTACAACATGAGATGGTTATCATTACCCGGGCACGGTCTTGAAAGCCGGCAAGCTTGACTGCATAGAGTCGCCAGAAGAGGGGGAAGTTTCCTGATAATTTGAGTCAGAAGAGTTGAGCGGTTGACGTACAACACCTGCCAAAGGATGAAAAGGGTACAATTTTGAGATCACCTCGGTCCGGCGTTTCCTTGATGCGTCAGGTAACCCGGAGGAGAGGTCAGTGTTTTTGTCGGTCCGGGTGTGCCGCCGGCTCTCATGAACCTGTCGCTTCAAAATAAATTGAGGGTCTTGATAAGCTAAAGGATGTGAAAAGCTTACTTTTCGGGTTACCCTTCGGATTTTCAGCCTTGGTAAGGGCTCCGAGTCGGAGGAAAGTATTGTTACCTCTTCAACCACCGGGTTACTTGCTCCGGTGTCGTCCTATTGATGAACAAATATTGGTAAGGCGGACAGAAATAAACAACAGATACAACAAGGACTTACAGGCTCAGGGGTTACCTCTGACTTGGAGCTGTCGCTTAATTGCATCAGCTCTGAAGCAGTTGGCCTACTTCCCTTCTTATGGGGAGCGGCTTTCTTGGCGGCTTTCTTCGCCTTTCTGGCCTTCTTGGCCGCCTCATGGTCATATTTGACCCGCCAGAACTTGTCATCAGCCTGAAAAATACAATGATGAATTCTTAAAACGATTCAGATGAAAGTTATATACAGAAGAAGATAAAATGTTCAGATCAGCGGCTTACCGCTGGGGCTGGGTTGGTCTTGCAGAAGGGGGCTAACCCGGTCCTCCCGCAGTCTGCCAGGCTCTCGTTCAAGAGAGCCTTGGTCATATCCTCTGCAACGTCTTCAGGAAGATCGTTGCGGCTGTGTCTCTGAGGGTCATCCTTTCAGCCCGTGTACTCGCACATTAAGCCGGGGCGGCGGCTCAATGGGATCACCCACCAGGAGATCCAGACCCGGACCAGATCGATTCCGTTGAGACCATTGCCCAGGAGAGCCTTGATCTTGTTGATGGTGGGGAGCAGAGGTTGGCGCTCCGCTTGAGTCAGCTTGTCTGACAGTGGGTGAGTCGGCTCCAGACGCGAGGGGCGAAAGCCGGGCAACGGACTCTCATCAGCCGGCGACATGTCTTGGCAGTAAAACCACGTCAGATTCCAGTCTTTGGGGTGGCTTGGCGGCTCTGCGTAAGGGAAAAGGCAGTCCCTCCGCCGCTGAATGGAGATGCCGCCTAGCTCCAAACTTGGCCCGTTGGCGCACTCGTTCTGGCGGTTTAAATAGAAAAGCTCTCTGAAGAGCAGCAGATTGGGCTCTTCTCCAAGGTAAACCTCGCAGAACACTTGGAAATTGCATATGTTGGACACCGAGTTGGGTCCAATATCTTGTGGCCGCAGGTCAAAGAAGTTCAGCACGTCTCTAAAAAACTTTGAGCCGGGCGGTGCGAAGCCCCGGCTCATGTGATCCGCAAAAATGACCACCTCCCCGTCCCTTGGCTGTGGTCTCTCCTCTGATGGGTCGGGGGCACGGTAGGACATGACGTCCTTCTTGGGCAGATAGCCTGACTTGACAAAATCTGCTAAGGTCTCATTGGTGACATTGGACCTCATCCAATTGCAAGTGATGGAGGCTTTAGGAGCTTTGGGAGGCATGATGAAAGTCGGCAGCCTATGATAAAAGGAAACGTCCGGTTTAATTATAAGCCGGAGGAAATTTACAGTTCAATGTTAAGGTGGCGGCTTATGAAGGGGACTAATGGCATATATCTAAGTGCACCGGGTTATTTAAGCCGCCCGAGGTATTAAGAGTAATTCGATTGTCTACGGCCTTATCACAGAAGAGCCGGAAAATTCTATGGCGCATGATCTCTTTTGAGCCGGGAGGGCCTACGGCGCGTGGTCTCTTTAAACCGGAATTGTAAACCGCCATGACTCAACAAGTGCAGTTTTTTACTAAGTGTGGTGAAAACAGGTTTCACACATGGCAGTAAATAATTTGGATCAAAATAATCGGTCGAAAAGAAAGTTTCTAGACCTAAAAACAGATGCAGGAGAAGTTCTTGGGCTTGAACAAGGATCTTATGCGGTAAAAAGAGGGCTACTTGCATGTGAAATGGGTGCTAAACAGTTACCGCATTGGTTCTATACAAGGCTAAGATCAAAAACGGGCAGTAAAAATGAAAACTACCAAGGGGTCGTGGGCGACGGCGAAGAACACGGACGAACTGCTCAAACCCTACTGCAGATCTGTTCTATAGGGCAGCCAGGACTTACAGGGGCTGGGGAGTCGCGGAGGTCGTCGCGTTTTCTCTGGTCAAATCAGGGTGATGTAGCGGCCTGAGCTGGTGACGACGAGAAGACCCGCGGCGGCGACGGCGGCGGAGCTCGAGCAGCACGGGAACAATGAGAGGAAGGAGACGACAGAGGAAGGAGAGTGAGAAAGGCCCGTCGGACCGGCCTATTTATAAGGGCGAGCTCATAAGTGGGCGCGAGAAACGAGGAGACCGCGGCGTGGTTATCTCCCCACGAAACGCCTCGATTTTCGGGATGGCAGTAAAGATAAGATCCGTTGCGGATCTGGTGGAGTAAAAAACGGGCTTAATGGAAGATGACGTCATGGCGGATTACCCGGAGTCCAGAGGATGACGTCACGCCGGGTTATGGCCTTCACATAATTGTAAGCCGGAGAATTTCTGTCGAAAAGATTGAAGATTGACATGAGCCGGCTCAAATCAATCTGGGGCCTAATGTTGAGGATATAGACCTTAGAGTCACCCGCCAGGAGGGGCCGGGTTACTCATATGGTCATTGTCAGAAGCCCGGCGCAAGGCTTGAAGACGGTGGGCCAAAGATGGGCTTAAGACCCGGGTATGGCTTAAGGCCCGTAGTTACAATCATTATTATGGTAGAACTTGTAGTGTAAGGCAAGAATAGTTGAGGGTCCGAGCCGGACACTCTTATGAGCCGGCCGGGACTCTGAGAGCTGCTGGGCATCAGCCTCCCTATATAAAGGGACGACCCGGTAGCGGTTTAGGGACGAGAAAGATTTCATCGAGAGCCAGGCATAGCAGTTAAGCTCCCTGGTCATCGAAACCCTAATCAATACCACCTCAAACTGGACGTAGGCTTTTACCTTCACCGTAAGGGGCCGAACCAGTATAAACCCTCGTGTTCCTTGTCCCACTTAACCCCTTCAAGCTTCCTAGTTGCGATGGCTCCACGACTAAGTCCTAGCTCAAGGACATCTGCCGTGACAATTCCACGACACGTACGCTTACGCGAGACTGGTTCTACCGACGTGCTTTGCACACAGGTGGCTGGCGGGTGTCAGTTTCTCCAACTTTAGTTGAACCGAGTGTGACTACGCCCGGTCCTTGAGAAGGTTAAAACAACACTAACTCGACGAACTATCGTTGTGGTTTTGATGCGTAGGTAAGAACGGTTCTTGCTCAGCCCATAGCAGCCACGTAAAATTTGCAACAACAAAGTAGAGGACGTCTAACTTGTTTTTGTAGGGCATGTTGAGATGTGATATGGTCAAGACATGATGCTATATTTATTGTACGAGATGATCATGTTTTGTAACAGAGTTATCGGCAACTGGCAGGAGCCATATGGTTGTCGCTTTATTGTATGCAATGCAATCGCCCTGTAATTGCTTTACTTTATCACTAAGCGGTAGCGATAGTCGTAGAAGCAATAGTTGGCGAGACAACAACGATGCTACGATGGAGATCAAGGTGTCGCGCCGGTGACGATGGTGATCATGACGGTGCTTTGGAGATGGAGATCAAAGGCACAAGATGATGATGGCCATATCATATCACTTATATTAATTGCATGTGATGTTTATCCCTTAGGCATCTTATTCTGCTTTGTTTGACGGTAGCATTATAAGATGATCTCTCACTAAATTTCAAGGTAAAAAGTGTTCTCCCTGAGTATGCACCGTTGCCAAAGTTCGTCGTGCCGAGACACCACGTGATGATCGGGTGTGATAAGCTCAACGTTCATCTACAACGGGTGTAAGACAGTTTTGCACACGCAGAATACTCGGGTTAAACTTGACGAGCCTAGCATATGTAGATATGGCCTTGGAACACTGAGACCGAAAGGTCGAGCGTGAATCATATAGTAGATATGATCAACATAGTGATGTTCACGATTGAAAACTACTCCATCTCACGTGATGATCAATTACAGTTTAGTTGATATGGATCACGTGATCACTTAGATGATCTGAGGGATATCTATCTAAGTGGGAGTTCTTAAGTAATATGATTAATTGAACTTAAATTTATCATGAACTTAGTACCTGATAGTATTTTGCTTATCTATGTTGTTGTAGATAGATGGCCCGTGTTGTTGTTCCGTTGAATTTTAATGCGTTCCTTGAGAAAGCAAAGTTGAAAGATGATGGTAGCAATTACACGGACTGGGTCCGTAACTTGAGGATTATCCTCATTGCTGCACAGAAGAATTACGTCCTGGAAGCACCGCTGGGTGCCAGGCCTGCTGCAGATGCAACTGACGATGTTAAGAACGTCTGGCAGAGCAAAGCTGATGACTACTCGATAGTACAGTGTGCCATGCTTTACGGCTTAGAACCGGGACTTCAACGACGTTTTGAACGTCATGGAGCATATGAGATGTTCCAGGAATTGAAGTTAATATTTCAAGCAAATGCCCGGATTGAGAGATATGAAGTCTCCAATAAGTTCTACAGCTGCAAGATGGAGGAGAATAGTTCTGTCAGTGAACATATACTCAAAATGTCTGGGTATAACAATCACTTGATTCAACTGGGAGTTAATCTTCCGGATGATAGTGTCATTGACAGAATTCTTCAATCACTGCCACCAAGCTAGAAGAGCTTCGTGATGAACGATAATATGCAAGGGATGGATAAGACAATTCCCGAGCTCTTCGCAATGCTAAAGACTGCGGAGGTAGAAATCAAAAAGGAGCATCAATTGTTGATGGTCAACAAGACCACCAGTTTCAAGAAGAAGGGTAAAGGGAAGAAGAAGGGGAACTTCAAGAAGAACGGCAAACAAGTTGCTGCTCAAGAGAAGAAACCTAAGTCTGGACCTAAGCCTGAGACTATGTGCTTCTACTGCAAACAGACTGGTCATTGGAAGCGGAACTGCCCCAAGTATTTGGCGGATAAGAAGGATGGCAAGGTGAACAAAGGTATATGTGATATACATGTTATTGATGTGTACCTTACTAGAGCTCGCAGTAGCACCTGGGTATTTGATACTGGTTCTGTTGCTAATATTTGCAACTCGAAACGGGACTACGGATTAAGCGAAGACTGGCTAAGGACGAGGTGACGATGTGCGTGGGAAATGGTTCCAAAGTCGATGTGATTGCCGTCGGCACTCTACCTCTACATCTACCATCGGGATTAGTTTTAGACCTGAATAATTGTTATTTGGTGCCAGCGTTAAGCATGAACATTATATCTGGATCTTGTTTGATGCGAGCGGTTATTCATTTAAATCTGAGAATAATGGTTGTTCTATTTATATGAGTAATATCTTTTATGGTCATGCACCCTTGAAGAGTGGTCTATTTGTGATGAATCTCGATAGTAGTGATACACATATTCATAATGTTGAAGCCAAAAGATGCAGAGTTGATAATGATAGTGCAACTTATTTGTGGCACTGCCGCTTGGGTCATATTGGTGTAAAGCGCATGAAGAAACTCCATACTGATGGACTTCTGGAATCACTTGATTATGAATCACTTGGTACTTGCGAACCATGCCTCATGGGCAAGATGACTAAAATGCCGTTCTCTGGAACAATGGAGCGAGCAACGGATTTGATGGAAATCATACATACTGATGTATGTGGTCCGATGATATTGAGGCTCGCGGTGGGTATCGTTATTTTCGCACCTTCACAGATGATTTGAGCAGATATGGGTATATCTACTTAATGAAACATAAATCTGAAACATTTGAAAAGTTCAAAGAATTTCAGAGTGAAGTGGAAAATCATCGTAACAAGAAAAATAAAGTTTCTACGATCTGATCGTGGAGGAGAATATTTGAGTTACGAGTTTGGTCTACATTTGAAACAATGCGGAATAGTTTCACAACTCACGCCACCCGGAACACCACATCGTAATGGTGTGTCCGGACGTCGTAATCGTACTTTACTAGATATGGTGCGATCTATGATGTCTCTTACTGATTTACCGCTATCGTTTTGGGGTTATGCTTTAGAGACGGCTGCATTCACGTTAAATAGGGCACCATCTAAATCTGTTGAGACGACGCCTTATGAACTGTGGTTTGGCAAGAAACCAAAGTTGTCGTTTCTTAAAGTTTGGGGCTGCGATGCTTATGTGAAAAAGCTTCAACCTGATAAGAGTGAACCCAAATCGGAGAAATGTGTCTTCATAGGATACCCAAAGGAAACTGTTGGGTACACCTTCTATCACAGATCCGAAGGCAAGACATTTGTTGCTAAAAATGGATCCTTTCTAGAGAAGGAGTTTCTCTCGAAACAAGTGAGTGGGAGGAAAGTAGAACTTGATGAGGTAACTGTACCTGCTCCCTTATTGGAAAGTAGTTCATCACAGAAACCGGTTCCTGCGACACCTACACCAATTAGTGAGGAAACTAATGATGTTGATCATGAAACTTCAGATCAAGTTACTACCGAACCTCGTTGGTCAACCAGAGTAAGATCCACACCAGAGTGGTACGGTAATCCTATTCTGGAGGTCATGTTACTTGACCAAGGCGAACCTACGAACTATGAAGAAGCGATGGTGAGCCCAGATTCCGCAAAATGGCTTGAGGCCATGAAATTTGAGATGGGATCCATGTATGAGAACAAAGTGTGGACTTTGGTTGACTTGCCCGATGATCGGCAAGCCATAGAGAATAAATGGATCTTCAAGAAGAAGACTGACGCTGACGGTAATGTTACTGTCTACAAAGCTCGACTTGTTGCGAAAGGTTTTCGACAAGTTCAAGGGGTTGACTATGAGACTTTCTCACCCGTAGCGATGCTTAAGTCTGTCTGAATCATGTTAGCAATTGCTGCATTTTATGATTATGAAATTTGGCAAATGGATGTCAAAACTGCATTCCTGAATGGATTTCTGGAAGAAGAGTTGTATATGATGCAACCGGAAGGTTTTGTCGATCCAATGGGAGCTAACAAAGTGTGCAAGCTCCAGCGATCCATTTATGGACTGGTGCAAGCCTCTCAGGGTTGGAATAAACGTTTTGATAGTGTGATCAAAGCATATGGTTTTATACAGACTTTTGGAGAAGCCTGTATTTACAAGAAAGTGAGTGGGAGCTCTGTAGCATTTCTAATATTGTATGTGGATGACATATTGCTGATTGGAAATGATATAGAATTTCTGGATAGCATAAAAGGATACTTGAATAAGAGTTTTTCAATGAAAGACCTCGGTGAAGCTGCTTATATATTGGGCATCAAGATCTATAGAGATAGATCAAGACGCTTAATTGGAATTTCACAAAGCACATACCTTGATAAAGTTTTGAAGAAGTTCAAAATGGATCAAGCAAAGAAAGGGTTCTTGCCTGTGTTACAAGGTGTGAAGTTGAGTCAGACTCAATGCCCGACCACTGCAGAAGATAGAGAGAAAATGAAAATTGTTCCCTATGCTTCAGCCATAGGCTCTATCATGTATTTGAATGCTGTGTACCAGACATGATGTGTGCCTTGCTATTAGTTTAGCAGGGAGGTACCAAAGTGGATCACTAGACAGCGGTCAAGAACATCCTGAAATACCTGAAAAGGACTAAGGATATGTTTCTCATTTATGGAGGTGACAAAGAGCTCATCGTAAATGGTTACATCGATGCAAGCTTTGACACTGATCCGGACGATTCTAAATCGCAAACCGAATACGTGTTTACATTGAACGGTGGAGTTGTCGGTTGGTACAGTTCTAAACAAAGCGTCATGGCGGGATCTATGTGTGAAGCGGAGTACATAGCTGCTTCGGAAGCAGCAAATGAAGGAGTCTGGATGAAGGAGTTCATATCCGATCTAGGTGTCATACCTAGTGCATCGGTTCCAATGAAAACCTTTTGTGACAATACTGGTGCAATTGCCTTGGCAAAGGAATCCAGATTTCACAAGAGAACCAAGCACATCAAGAGACGCTTCAATTCCATCCGGGATCAAGTCCAGGTGGGAGACATAGAGATTTGCAAGATACATACGGATCTGAATGTTGCAGACCCGTTGACTAAGCCTCTCTCACGAGCAAAACATGATCAGCACCAAGACTCCATGGGTGTTAGAATCATTACTGTGTAATCTAGATTATTGACTCTAGTGCAAGTGGGAGACTGAAGGAAATATGCCCTAGAGGCAATAATAAAGTTATTATTTATTTCGTCATATCATGATAAATGTTTATTATTCATGCTAGAATTGTATTAACCGGAGACATAATACATGTGTGAATACATAGACAAACATAGTGTCACTAGTATGCCTCTACTTGACTAGCTCGTTGATCAAAGATGGTTGAGTTTCCTAACCATAGACATGAGTTGTCATTTGATTAATGGGATCACATCATTAGGAGAATGATGTGATTGACTTGACCCATTCCGTTAGCTTGGCACTTGATCGTTTAGTTTACTGCTATTGCTTTCTTCATGGCTTATACATGTTCCTATCACTATGAGATTATGCAACTTCTGAATACTGGAGGAACACTTTGTGTGCTACCAAACATCACAACGTAACTGGGTGATTATAAAGGTTCTCTACAGGTATCTCCGATGGTGTTCGTGGAGTTGGCATAGATCAAGAATATGATTTGTCACTCCGATTGTCGGAGAGGTATCTCTGGGCCCTCTCGGTAATGCACATCACTATAAGCCTTGCAAGCAATGTGACTAATGAGTTAGTTGCGGTATGATGCATTACGGAACGAGTAAAGAGACTTGCCGGTAACGAGATTGAGCTAGGTATTGAGATACCGACGATCGAATCTCGAGCAAGTAACATACTGATGACAAAGGGAACAACGTATGTTGTTTTGCGGTTTGACCGATAAAGATCTTCGTAGAATATGTAGGAACCAATATGAGCATCTAGGTTCCGCTATTGGTTATTGGCCGGAGACATGTCTCGGTCATGTCTACATAGTTCTCGAACCCGTAGGGTCCGCACGTTTAAAGTTCTGTGACGATCGGTATTATGAGTTTATATGTTTTGATGTACCGAAGGTAGTTCAGAGTCCCGGATATGATCACGGACATGGCGAGGAGTCTCGAAATGGTCGAGACATAAATATTGATATATTGGAAGCCTACATTTGGGCATCGGAAGAGTTCCGGGTGAAATCGGGATTTTACCGGAGTGCCGGAGGGGTTACCGGAACCCCCCGGGGGTTAATGGGCCTTGTTGGGCCCTAGTGGAGAGAGAGAGAGGGGCCAGCCAGGGCAGGCCGCGCGCCTCCTCCCCCTCTGGTCCGAATTGGACTAGGAAGGGGGGTGCGCCCCCTTTCCTTCTCCTTCTCCCCCATCCTTTCCCCCTCCTAGTAGGAGTAGGAAAGAGGGGAGTCTCCTAGTAGGAGGAGGAGGACTCCTCCTGGCGCGCCCTACAGGGCCGGCCGGCCTCCCCCTTGCTCCTTTATATACGGGGGCAGGGGGCACCCTAGAACACACAAGTTGATCATTGATCTCTCCCAGCCGTGTGCGGTGCCCCCTCCACCATAATCCACCTCGGTCATATCGTAGCGGTGCTTAGGCGAAGCCCTGTGTCGGTAGCTTCATCAACATCGTCACCACGCTGTCATGCTGACGAAACTCTCCCTCGAGCTCTACTGGATCATGAGTTCGCGGGACGTCACCGAGCTGAACGTGTGCTGAACACGGAGGGGCCGTACGTTCGGTACTGAGGATCGGTCGATCGTGAAGACGTACGACTACATCAACCGCGTTGTCATATCGCTTCCACTTAACGGTCTACGAGGGTGTGTGGACAACACTCTCCCCTCTCGTTGCTTTGCATCAGCATGATCTTGCGTGTGCGTAGGAATTTTTTTGAAATTACTACGTTCCCCAACAATGCACGGTACCGAACAGGCTAATAATGATGGAAAGGTGAGAGTGCGTATAATCCATGGACTCAACATTAGTCATAAAGAACTCACATACTTATTGCAAAAATCTACAAGTCATCAAAAACCAAGCATTACACGCATGCTCCTAGGGGGATAGATTGGTAGGAAAAGACCATCGCTCGTCCCCGACCGCCACTCATAAGGATGACAATCAAAGAACACCTCATGTTTCAAATTTGTCACACAACGGTTACCATACGTGCATGCTACGGGACTTGCAAACTTCAACACAAGTATTTATCAAATTCACAACTACTCAACTAGAATGACTCTAATATTACCATCTTCATATCTCAAAACAATCATCAAGTATCAAACTTCTCATAGTATTCAATGCACTTTTTATGAAAGTTTTCATTATACCCATCTTGGATGCCTATCATATTAGGACTAATTTTATAGCCAGAGCAAATTACCATGCTGTTCTAAAGGACTCTCGAAATAATATAAGTGAAGCACGAGAGATCAATAATTTCTATAAAATAAAACCACCACCGTGCTCTAAAAGATATAAGTGAAGCACATAGAGTATTCTAATAAATTCTGATTCATGTGTGTCTCTCCAAAAGGTGTGTACATCAAGGATGATTGTGGTAAACTAAAAGGCAAAGACTCAAATCATACAAGACGGTCCAAGCAAAACACATATCATGTGGTGAATAAAAATATAGCCTCAAGTAAAGTTACCGATGGATGAAGACGAAAGAGGGGATGCCTTCCGGGGCATCCCCAAGCTTAGGATTTTGGTTGTCCTTGAATTTTACCTTGGGGTGCCTTGGGCATCCCCAATCTTAGGCTCTTGCCACTCCTTATTCCATAATCCATCAAATCTTTACCCAAAACTTGAAAACTTCACAACACAAAACTCAACAGAAAATCTCATGAGCTCCGTTAGTATAAGAAAACAAATCACCACTTAAAGGTACTGTAATGAACTCATTATTTATTTATATTGGTGTTAAAGCTACTGTATTCCAACTTCCCTATGGTTCATACCCCCCGATACTAGCCATAGATTCATCAAAATAAGCAAACAACACACGAAAAACAGAATCTGTCAAAAACAGAACAGTCTGTAGTAATCTGTATCAAACGTATACTTCTGTAACTCCAACAATTCTGAAATAAACTGGTGGAAGTGAGGAATTTGTCTACTAATAATCTGCAAAAAGAATCAACCTAAAAGCACTCTCCAGTAAACAATGGCAGCTAATCTCGTGAGCGCTAAAGTTTCTGTTTTTTACAGCAAGATCATATAGACTTCACCCAAGTCTTCCCAAAGGTTCTACTTGGCAAAAACACTAATTTAAAACATAAAACCACATCTAAACAGAAGCTAGATGAATTATTTATTACTAAACAGAAACAAAAAGCAAGAAACAAAAATAAAATTGGGTTGCCTCCCAACAAGCGCTATCGTTTAACGCCCCTAGCTAGGCATAAAGGCAAGAATAGATCTAGGTATTATCATCTTTGGTATGCAATCCATAAGTGGCTCTCATAATAGATTCATAAGGTAATTTAATTTTCTTTCTAGGAAAGTGTTCCATGCCTTTCCTTAACGGAAATTGGAATCTAATAGTTCCTTCTTTCATATCAATAATTGCACCAATCGTTCTAAGGAAAGGTCTACCGAGAATAATAGGACATGTAGGATTGCAATCTATATCAAGGACAATAAAATCTACGGGAAAATCATTCCTATTTGCAACAATAAGAACATCATTAATCCTTCCCATAGGTTTCTTAATGGTGGAATCCGCAAGGTGTAAGTTTAAAGAACAATCATCAAATTCACGGAAACCTAACACATCACACAAAGTTTTCGGAATCGTGGAAACACTAGCACCCAAATCACACAAAGCATATCATTCGTGATCTTTAATCTTAATTTTAATAGTAGGTTCCCACTCATCATAAAGTTTTCTAGGGATGCAGACTTCCAATTCAAGCTTTTCTTCATAAGATTGCATTAAAGCATCAATGATATGTTTAGTAAAAGCTTTATTTTGATCATAAGCATGTGGAGAATTTAACACGGATTGCAACAAGGAAATACAATCTATTAAAGAATAATTATCATAATTAAATTCCTTGAAATCCAAAATAGTGGGTTCATTGCTATGTAAAGTTTTGACCTCTTCAATCCCACTTTTACCAATTTTTGCATCAAGATCTAAAAACTCTGAATCATTGGGACGCCTCTTAACTAAAGTTGACTCATCTCCAGTCCCATCATTATCAAGATTCATATTGCAAAACAAAGATTTAATAGGAGACACATCAATCACTTTTAGATCTTCATCCTTATTATCATGAAAACTAGAAGAATACGCTTTCATAAAGCAATCTTTTTTAGCACGCATCCTAGCGGTTCTTTCTTTGCACTCATCAATGGAAATTCTCATAGCTTTGAGAGACTCATTGATATAATGCTTAGGTGGAATAGATCTAAGTTTCAAAGAATCAACATCAAGAGAAATTCTATCCACGTTCCTAGCCAACTCATCAATCTTAGGCAATTTTTCTTCAAGCAAAGCATTGAAATTCTTTTGCGAAATCATAAATTCTTTAACACTAGTCTCAAAATCGGAGGGCATCTTATTAAAATTTCCATAAGAGTTGTTGTAGGAATTACCATAATTATTATAGGAATTACTAGGGAACGACCTAGGATTAAAGTTTCCTCTATAAGCGTTGTTACCAAAATTGTTCCTACCAACAAAATTCACATCCATAGATTCATTATTCTTCTCAATCAAGGCAGACAAAGGCATACCATTAGGATCAGAAGAAACACTCTTATTAGCAAACAATTTCATGAGTTCATCCATCTTTCCACTCAAGACATTAATCTCTTCTATCGCATGAACCTTTTTAGTAGTAGATCTTTTGGTGTGCCATTGAGAATAATTAACCATAATATTATCTAGGAGTTTAGTAGCTTCTCCTAAAGTGATTTCCATAAAAGTGCCTCCCGCGGCCGAATCTAAAAGATTTCTAGAAGCAAAATTCAATCCCGCATAATTTTTTTGTATAATCATCCATAAATTCAAACCATGTGTAGGGCAATTACGTATCATTAATTTCATCCTCTCCCAAGCTTGTCCAACATGCTCATGATCAAGTTGCTTAAAATTCATAATATCGTTCCTAAGAGAGATGATCTTAGCGGGAGGAAAATACTTAGAGATAAAAGCATCTTTGCACTTATTCCATGAATCAATTCTATTTTTAGGCAAAGACGAAAACCAAGTTTTAGCATGATCTCTAAGCCAAAACGGAAATAGCTTCAATTTAACAATATCATTATCCACATCTTTCTTCTTTTGCAGATCACACAAATCAACAAAGTTGTTTAGATGTGTAGCGGCATCTTCACTAGGAAGGCCAGAGAATTGATCTTTCATGACAAGATTCAGCAAAGCAGCATTAATTTCACAAGATTCTGCATCGGTAATAGGAGCAATCGGAGTGCTAAGAAAATCATTGTTGTTGGTATTGGAAAAATCACACAATTTAGTATTATCTTGAGCCATCGTGACAAACAATCCAACACACAATCACACAAGAAGCAAGCGAAAAAAAGCGAACGGAAAAAGAGGGCGAATAAAACGGCAAAGGTGAAGTGGGGAGAGGAAAACAAGAGGCAAATGGCAAATAATGTAATGCGAGGGATAAGAGTTTGTGATGGGTACTTTGTATGTCTTGACTTGACTTGACTTGGCGTAAGCCTCACCGGCAACGGCGCCAGAAATCCTTCTTGCTACCTCTTGAGCATGCGTTGGTTTTCCCTTGAAGAGGAAAGGGTGATGCAGCAAAGTAGCGTAAGTATTTCCCTCAGTTTTTGAGAACCAAGGTATCAATCCAGTAGGAGGTTATACGCAAGTCGCCTCGTACCTACACAAACAAATAAGAACCTTGCAACAAACGCGATAAAGGGGTTGTCAATCCCTTCACGGCCACTTGCAAAAGTGAGATCTGATAGAGATAATAAGATAAATATTTTTGGTATTTTTATGATATAGATTGGAAAGTAAAGATTGCAAAATAAATAACGGAAGAAATAGTAAATTGATAGGAAAATAATATGATGGAAGATAGACCCGGGGGCCATATGTTTCACTAGTGGCTTCTCTCAAGATAGCATAATTTATGGTGGGTGAACAAATTACCGTCGAGCAATTGATAGAAAAGCGCATAGTTATGAGAATATCTAGGCATGATCATGTATATAGGCATCACGTCCGTGACAAGTAGACCGAAATGATTCTGCATCTACTACTATTACTCCACACATCGACCGCTATCCAGCATGCATCTAGAGTATTAAGTTCATAAGAACAGAGTAATGCATTAGGCAAGATGACATGATGTAGAGGGATAAACTCAAGCAATATGATATAAACCCCATCTTTTTATCCTCGATGGCAACAATACAATACGTGCCTTGCTGCCCCTGCTGTCACTGGGAAAGGGCACCGCAAGATTGAACTCAAAGCTAAGCACTTCTCCCATGGCAAGAAAGATCAATCTAGTAGGCCAAACCAAACTGATAATTTGAAGAGACTTGCAAAGATAACAAATCATACATATAAGAATTCAGAGAAAACCAAATATTGTTCATAGATAATCTTGATCATAAACCCACAATTCATCGGATCTAGACAAACACACCGCAAAAAGAATTACATCGAATAGATCTCCAAGAGAATCGAGGAGAACTTTGTCATTTGCCTCCATACCAACACTTTCCAAATAATTTATTATTTGACAACATAAAGTAAATTCATTTTTCATTTCGGGACTAGGTATCCCTAGTACCTTTGCCGTACTCTCGTGCAATGACAAGTGAATAAACACTCATCTTGAGAATAACACATCTAGCATGGAAAAATATCAGCCACCCGCTACCGTTTCATGAGCGGTGCGAGCACACAAAAAGGAAATTTATTTTCAAAATTAGAGATGGCACATGCAAATTTGCTTAGAACGACAAAAGAATACCGCATATAGGTAGGTATGGTGGACTGATACGTCCATTTTGCATCATGTTTTCTTACTGTTATTTATAATGTTTTATCCATAATAATTCTTTTTGCAGTAATTCTAAAGCCTTTTCTCTCATAATATGCAAGGTATACACAAAGAGGGAGAATTCCGGCAGCTGGAAATCTGGACCTGGAAAAGCTACGTCAGGCTACCTATTCTGCACAACTCCAAACAAGGTGAATCTTCACAAGGATTTTTTATGGAATATTTGATAATTATTATAGCAAATAACTACCAGAGGGGGCCCACCAGGTGGGCACAACCCACCTGGGAGCGCCAGGGAGCCCAGGCGCGCCCTGGTGGGTTGTAATCACCCAGGCCCACCTCCGGTGCCCATCTTCTAGTATATAGGTCATTTTGACCTAGAAAAAATAGAAAGAGGACTTTCGGGACGGAGTGCCGCCGTCTCGAGGCGGAACTTGGGCAGGAGCACTTTGCCCTCTGGCGGAGCGATTTCGCCGGGGGAACTTCCCTCCCGGAGGGGGAAATCATCGTCCTCATCATCACCAACCACTCCCCCATCTTGGGGATGGCAATCTCCATCAACATCTTCAACAGCACCATCTCATCTCAAACCCTAGTTCATCTCTTGTGTTCAATCTTGTTACCGGAACTATAGATTGGTGCTTGTGGGTGACTAGTAGTGTTGATTACATCTTGTAGTTGATTACTATATGGTTTATTTGGTAGAAGATAATATGTTCAGATCCAATATGCTATTTAATACCCCTATGATCTTGAGCATGATTATCATTTGTGAGTAGTTACTTTTGTTCTTGATGTCACGGGAGAAATCATGTTGCAAGTAATCATGTGAACTTGATATGTGTTCGATATTTTGATAGTATGTATGTTGTGATTACCTTAGTGGTGTCATGTGAACGTCGACTACATGACACTTCACCATATTTGGGCCTAAGGGAATGCATTGTGGAGTAGCAATTAGATGGTGGGTTGTGAGAGTGACAGAAGCTTAAACCCCAGTTTATGCGCTATTCCATAAGGGACCGATTGGATCCAAAAGTTTAATGCTATGGTTAGAATTTATTCTTAATACTTTTCTCGTAGTTGAGGATGCTTGCGGGAGGGTTAATCATAAGTAGGAGGTTTTTTCAAGAAAGAACATCACCTAAGCACCGGTCCACCCACATATCAAATTATCAAAGTAGCGAACACGAATTAAACCAACATGATGAAAGTGACTACATGAAATTCCCGTGTACCCGCAAGAACGCTTTGCTTATCATAAGAGACCGTTTTGGCCTGTCCTTTGCCTCAAAAGGATTGGGCTACCTTGCTGCACTTTTGTTACCACTACCGTTACTTTCTCATTACAAATTACCTTGCTATGAAACTACTCCGCTACATACAATTTCAGCACTTGCAGACATTACCTTATTGAAAACCACTTGTCATTTCCTTCTGCTCCTCGTTGGGTTCGATACTCTTACTTATCGAAAAGAGCTACATTTGATCCCCTATACTTGTGGGTCATCAAGGCTATTTTCTGGCGCCATTGCAGGGGAGTGAAGCGCCTTTGGTAAGTGGAATTTGGTAAGGAAACATTTATATAGTGTGCTGAAATTTATTGTCACTTGTTACTATGGAAAACAATCCTTTGAGGGGTTTGTTTGGGGTATCTTCACCTGGACCGTAACCACAATTAGCCACCCCTCAACCTACTGCACCTACTGAAAATATTGAATATGAAATTCCTTCGGGTATGATAGAACAACTGCTAGCTAATCCTTATGCAGGAGATGGAACCGAACATCCTGATATGCACTTGATATATGTGGAACAAATTTGTGGATTGTTTAAGCTTGCAGGTTTACCCGGGGATGAAGTTATGAAAAAGGTGTTCCCCTTATCTTTGAAGAGAATAGCATCGGCATGGTATAGGCTATGCGATGATATTGGATCTTGGAATTGGAATCGATTGAAATTGGAGTTCCACCAAAAAAATTATCCTATGCATCTAGTTCATCGTGATTGGAATTATATATATAATTTTTTACCTCGTGAAGGATAAAGTATCGCTCTAGCTTGGGGAGGCTTAAGTCAATGTTGTATTCATGCCCCAATCATGAGCTCTCAAGAGAAATTATTATCCAGAATTTTTATGCTTGGCTTTCTCGTAATGATCAAACCATGCTTGATATTTCTTGTGTTGGTTCTTTTATGAAGAAGACTATTGAATTCTGGTGTGATATTTTGGAAAGAATTAAACGCAACACTAAAGATTGGGAACTCGACGAAGGTAAAGAGTCAGGTGTTAAACTTAAGTATGATTGTGTTAAATCTTTTATGGATACCGATGCTTTTCAAAGGTTTGGCACTAAATATGGACTTGACTCTAAGATAGTAGCCTCCTTTTGTGAATTATTTTCTACTCATGTTGATCTCCCTAAAGAGAAGTGATTTAAATATCACCCACCTATTAAAGAAGAAATTAAAGAACCGGTACCAGTTAAAGAAGAAACTATACTTTATAATGTTGACCCGGTTGTTCCCTCTGCTTATATTGAGAAACCACCTTTCCCTGTTAGGATAAAGGAACATGCTAAAGTTTCAACTGTGGTTAACAAAAGCTATATTAGAACACCTAAACCTGATGAAAAAAATTAAAGTAGAACCTAGTATTGCTATGGTTAAAGATCTCTTGGAAGATGATATGGATGGGCATGTTATTTAGTTCTCTGAAGAAGCTCCTAGAATTGCCAAACCTGATAAAAAAAGATACACATAGACTGCTACCTCTTGAGCATGCATTGGTTTTCCCTTCAAGAGGAAAGGGTGATGCAGCAAAGTAGCGTAAGTATTTCCCTCAGTTTTGAGAACCAAGGTATCAATCCAGTAGGAGACAACGCACAAGTCACCTAGTACCTGCACAAACAATCAAGAACATTGCAACCAACATGATAAAGGGGTTGTCAATCCCTTCACGGTCACTCGAAAAAGTGAGATCTAATAGAGATGGTAAAGTAAATATTTTTGGTATTTTTGTTGTATAGATTGGAAAGTAAAGATTGTAAAATAAAAGAACAGCGACAGAAATTGGCAAGTTGACGGGAAACTAATATGATGTAAAATAGACCCGGGGGCCATAGGTTTCACTAGTGGCTTCTCTCAAGATAGCATGTATTACGGTGGGTGAAGATACTGCCGAGCAATTGATAGAAAAGCGCATAGTTATGAAGATATCTAAGGCAATGATCATGAATATAGGCATCACGTCCGTGTCAAGTAGACCGAAATGATTCTGCATCTACTACTATTACTCTACACATCGACCGCTATCCAACATGCATCTAGAGTATTAAGTTCATAAGAACAGAGTAACACATTAAGCAAGATGACATGATGTAGAGGGATAAACTCAAGCAGTATGATATAAACCCCATCTTTTTATCCTCGATGGCAACAATACAATACGTGCCTTGCTGCCCCTACTTTCACTGGTAAAGGACACCGCAAGATTGAACCCAAAGCTAAGCACTTCTCCCATTGCAAGAAAGATCAATCTATTAGGCCAAACTAAACCGATAATTCGAAGAGACTTGCAAAGATATCAAATCATACATATAAGAATTCAGAGAAGAAGCAAATAATTTTCATTGATAATCTTGTTCATAAATCCACAATTCATCGGATCTCGGCAAACACACCGCAAAAGAGTATTACATCGAATAGATCTCCAAGAACATCGAGGAGAACTTTGTATTGAGAATCAAAGAGAGAGAAGAAGCCATCTAGCTAATAACTATGGACCCGAAGGTCTGTGGTAAACTACTCACGCTTCATCGAAGAGGCAATGGTGTTGATGTAGAAGCCCCCGTGATCGAATCCCCCTCCGGCAGATCGCCAAAAAAGGCCCCAAGATGGGATCTCATGGGTACAGAAGGTTGCGGTGGTGGAAAATGGTTTCGTGGCTCTCCCTGATGTTTCTAGGGTATAAGAGTATATATAGGCGAAAGAAGTACGTCGGTGGAGCTACGAGGAGCCCAGAAGGGTGGGGGCGCGCCTACCCCCCTGGGCACGCCCTCCTGCCTCGTGGCCTCCTCGTGGAGTTCCAGACTTCAACTCCAAGTCTTCTCGTTTGCTTTCGGTCCAAGAAAGATCATGGCGAAGGTTTCATTCTGTTTGGACTCCGTTTGGTATTCCTTTTCTGCAAAACTCTAAAATAGGCAAAAAACAGAAACTGGCACTGGGCCTCCGGTTAATAGGTTAGTCCCAAAAATAATATAAAAGAGCATATTAAAGCCCATTAAACATCCAAAGCAGATAATATAATAGCATGGAACAATAAAAAATTATAGATACGGTGGAGACGTATCATAGACCTGTTGTTGGCATGCCTATTATCTCAGTTAAAATAGGAGATCATTGTTATCATGGTTTATGTGACATAGGTGCTAGTGTGAGTGCTATTCCTTACACCTTATATCAAGAAATTATGAATGACATAGCACCCGCAGAGATAGAAGATATAGATGTTACTATTAAACTTGCTAATAGAGACACTATATCACCAATTGGGATTGTTAGACATGTTGAAGTCTTGTGTGGGAAAGGAAAATACCCTACTGAGTTTCTTGTTCTTGGTTCCCCACAAGATGACTTCTGTCCCATTATCTTTGGTTGACCTTTCTTAAACACCATTAATCCTAGAATAGATTGTAAGAAACAAATTGTCGGTGTTAGTTTTGGTGATGAGTCTCATGAGTTTAATTTTTCCAAGTTTAGTAGAAAACTTCATGAAAAAGAATTGCCTAGTAAGGATGAATTAATTGGTCTCGCTTCTATTGTTGTACCACCTACTGATCCTGTAGAACAGTATTTGCTAGACCATGAAAATGATTTTCATATGCATGAAAGAAATGAAATAGATAAGATTTTCTTTGAACAACGTCCTCTGCTTAAACACAATTTGCCTATTGAAACTCTAGGAGGTTCTCCTCCACCTAAAGGTGATCCTGTGTTTGAATTAAAACAATTGCCAGACACTTTGAAATATGCTTATCTTGATGAAAAGAAGATATATCCTGTTATTATCATTGCTAACCTTTCAGAACATGAAGAAGAAAGATTATTGAAGGTTCTAAGGTAGCACCGAGCTGTTGGATATACTCTTGATGATTTAAATGGCATTAGTCCCACTCTATGTCAGCACAAAATTAATATGGAACCTGATGCTAAACCCGTTGTTGATCACCAACATCGGTTAAACCCGAAGATGAAAGAAGTGGTAAGAACGGAAATATTAAAACTTCTGGAAGCAGGTATAATCTATCCTATAGCTGATAGTAGATGGGTAAGTCTTGTTCATTGTGTCTCTAAGAAAGGAGGTATAACTGTTGTTCCTAATGATAAGAATGAACTTATTCCACAAAGAATTGTTACAGGCTATAGAATGGTCATTGATTTTAGAAAATTAAACAAAGCAACTAGAAAAGATCATTACCATCTGCCTTTTATTGATCAAATGCTTGAAAGATTATCTAAGCACACACATTTTTGCTTCCTTGATGGATATTCTGGCTTTTCACAAATACATGTTTCTCAACCTGATCAAGAAAAGACCACTTTTACTTGTCCCTTTGGAACCTATGCTTATAGACGTATGCCTTTTGGTTTATGTAATGCACCTGCTACCTTTCAAAGATGTATGACTGCTATATTCTCCGACTTTTGTGAAAAGATTGTTGAGGTTTTCATGGACGATTTCTCTGTTTATGGGAAGTATTTTGATGATTGTTTAAGCAATCTTGATCGAGTTTTGCAGAGATGTGAACAAACAAATCTTGTCTTGAATTAGGAGAAGTGCCACTTTATGGTTAATGAAGGCATTGTCTTGGGTCATAAAATTTCTGAAAGAGTTATTGAAGGGGACAAAGCTAAGGTTGATGCAATTGAGAAAATGCCATGTCCTAAAGATATAAAAGGTATTCGTAGTTTCTTAGGTCATGTTGGTTTCTATAGGAGATTTATCGAAGACTTTTCTAAAATTTCTAGGCCTCTTACGAGTCTTTTGCAAAAGGATATCCCTTTTGTTTTTGATGATGATTGTTTAGAAGCCTTTGAAACACTCAAGAAAGCCTTAATTTCTGCACCTATTGTTCAACCACCTGATTGGAACTTGCCTTTCAAAATTATGTGTGATGCTAGTGATTATGTTGTTGGTGTTGTTCTAGGACAAAGAGTTGATAAGAAATTGAATGTTGTTCATTATGCTAGTAAAAATCTAGACAGTTGAAACTGCAATCATGCCCTTAGTCTTATTTTGATGTTGATGACAACATGCATATAGGGGACTAATCATTTTTATCAAATATATCTCAAGATTAAGTCTCAAGGGCCGTGTGTGGATCATGACTACGGACAAATATATATCACTCAAGAGCGAAGATACAAGACAATAGCTTTGGCTCTTTTTCAGTTTGTTCTTGAGTATAGGGATCCCGCACTATTAAGAAGGGAACGTCGGATTTCGTGAAATACTTGCTCAAAACCAACAAAGTATCCTCTCACAACATCTCTGTTTCATCTCTAGTTCTTCCACTACCTTGCGCACAAAGTTTGTTGTGATCCTGAGCTAGGGTGCTCTGTTATCACCGGACGTCCGAAATTCTACGGACGTCCGACCCCCCACAGCCGACCGGGCATCTGGCTTTCTCCGTATGTCCGGTGCATCTTCATAGAAAGAAAAATAGCGGAAATCCGGTCCTCTCCGGATGACCGGTCACCGTACATCCGTTTCTCTCCGGAAATCCGGTACAGCCTCAACAGAACACTTATTAACGGATTTCCGGTCCTCACCGGACGACCGGTGCATTCCAGACGTCCGGTGGCTGTGTGTCTCATGCTACTTCGTGGCATGTACCGAGCGACCGGACGACCGGCGAGGACCGAACGACCGGTCCAATCTGTGCCACCGGACGTCCGGTGCTTTTCGAACGTCTGACAACTCCAGTACACTAATTATGTGGTTCAACGGTCAGTTTTTACACTACTACTATATATAGCCTCTTCTCTCCACGGGATAAGGTTGACCATTCACTCTGAGCTTTCCAAGAACACATTTCACTCCCTCTCTTTATCCCCTACTCCAAATCCTAGATCCCCAAGGGATTTGGGAACATTTGAGAGAAGTTCTCCAATCAAGTGATATATCCACTCCTTCCCCTTCTTCTCGCCAAAGGAATTCGTGATTTGAGCAAGTTCTTGAGCTTTTCCCGTCGTTCTTGTTACTCTTGGAGGTTGGAGACTCCTAGGCGGTAGGAGTCACTCGGAGAGGAATCAATCATTGTGATTACCCCCGGAAGTTTGTGAGGGTTTGGAGATCACCCCAAGGTCTGCCACTAGTGGTTAAGAAATGCCTTCGTGGTGTTGTCTCAAAGGGAGAATAGGGTGAGCCTTCGTGGAATTCGTGTGCCTTCGTGGTAACATCCACCTCTCTAACGATGACGTAGCTTCCCTCTAAGGGAGTGAACATCGGCATACATCCTCGTCTCTCGGAGTTGCGGTTATTCCTAACCCTAACTCTCTACTTAAGGTTACTTGTCTCTTAGTCATTGCTTATATTATATTTTGCTTGCTTACTCACATAGTTGTGTTACTTGTTTACCTTGCTTAGCTCTTAGCATCATACTTGCAATTGTTAGGCTCACTTTCATATTTCGCATTATTGCCTAAATTGCTAAGTAATAATTAAAATTTGTAATTGTACCTATTCACCCCCCTCTAGGTCCATCTCGATCCTTTCAATTGGTATCAGAGCCTCGTGCTCTATTCTTGTCGCTTAACCGTCCTAGAGCGAGATGAACCCCGATGGGACTCCCCTTGTTGTGGATCCTAAGAATACGGGCGCGGCTTCCACGGAAGTCAAGTCCTTCACTTCTGAGGATCTAGAACGGGCGCTTGCTAAGCAAAAGGAGGAGCATGATGCTTCTCTTGAGGCCTTGGTCCAAATGAGAATAGCCACACTAACCACGATGCTTGCACCACTTTCTGGTGGTGCGGCCTCAAGGCCAGCTGTGCCTACTCCTTCACTCGGCCAACAACCTCCTAGTAATGAACATTCCAATGTTCCTTGGCTTTATGCAAGACCTCAAATAGAGAAACCAAAGTATAAACCTCAAGGAAAACCTCCTTTACTTGATGACACTACCGATTTTGCTTTGTGGAGAGTTGCTATGGAGGATCATCTTCGATATGGAAATGATGAGATGTTGGAGATCTTGGAGTATGGCTACCAAGCTGTTGACTTAAAGAATCTTACTCCAAGAGAGGTATATGACAAGAATCTCAACGATATAGCAACCATGTGCATAAGGAGAGGTATGACTGACAAGCAAAGGAGACCATACATACATATCACAAGTGCCAAGGAATTATGGGATAGCATTGTGAGGACCAAGACTGGTACCTCCACTCTCCGGCTTGCTCAATATGAAATTGCCAAGGGTCAATTGCAAAACTTTTGTATGGAGAAAGGTGAATCTACCAAGCAACTCCTTGAGCGTCTCATGACTCTCACCGCTGACATCGAGTCATGTGGGTGTGACAAGACACAAGATGGATTCAACTTGACTAAGCGATTTCTCGTGGATAAGTTAGTTGCTTCATGCTCTTGCTCCGTATCATCACCAAATGGTGTGGGACATAAGACAACACCATGGATTCGAGGAAATGACTCCGGATGACATCATATCCACTTTCCAACTATTTGAAGAGTCAAAGGCAAATGCTACAAAACATCTTGCCATGCATGGTACCTCAACATAAAAAATCAATCTTGCATTGAAGGCCAAGCATGTATATGAAGAAGAGCAAAGTGAAGAAGAAGAAGATGATGAGGATGAAGATGGTGATGAGATTGACTCCAATGAGAGCCCTTCATATGAAGACATTGCCCTCTTTGTCAAGAAGTTTAGCGCAGGAAAATTGTAGCGACCCGACCTCAAACGGTCAAGTATCTGTGCTTCCGTGTCATCCCTGGATCGGTAATGCTGACACACACAGTACTCGAAGGATTTATAACAGAGTAGCAATCACACACTTATTACATCGAATGTCTCAAAAGAGAACTTATTATAATAAATATGGCATAAGGCCATCTAATACGATAACAGCGGAAGGCTTGGAAGATAAAGTGAGTCCATCAACTCCAACGGCATAGCTGAGCTGCACGACAACGACCTAACGAACCTTACTCCTCGTCTGAAAAGTCCGCAACATAATACGTTGCAGCCCGAAAACGGGTCAACACATGGAATATGCTGGCAATATAACACAGTAGAGCAAGAACAGAATAATGCTATCACTACATGCATATTTGGCTGGTGGAAAGGCTCTATGGATATAGTTTTGCGAAAAGCCAATTTTTCCCTACAACAAAGGAATAGATTTTTATTTAACTATCATGGTAGTTGAAACATCATTGAGAAGGTTCCTCCAACTCAATCCCAATTAAAGTAATTATCAACCCGACAATATTAAATTAGAGTGATGAGATACATATGATAATCCAAGTACTAGATACTCAAGATGTCCATAACCGGGGACACGGCTAACCATTATTAGATTGTACACTCTGCAGAGGTTTGCGCACTTTTCCCCACAAGACTCGATCGCCTCCGTTGGATTTCTCGCACTACATGGTGTTTGAGAAACGGATGACCGAGACACAGTCTTTCAGAAGCATTAACTCTAACCCCGGGTAGACAGTACCAACCTACATCCCTCTACATCTTCTAGCCTACCACTGGAAGAGGTCATGCAACTTACTCAACTATGCTAGAGCCCATAATAGCTTGTGGCTCCACACGGAAGTTTCTAGCATGAAATATCTCAGTTCCCTTTGAGCCTGGGTGGCGGACCTTAGGATTATCACACGGGTACTCTGGGATATCCTAGGACAACACTGGATTCTCCAGGTGCCTGACAAGCAATCCACGCAGATGTGTATTAAAGTTGCCACCTTAAGTTGAACAATTAATTAACAATCTCACATCTGTCATGTATTCACTCACCCAAACCACGTCTACGAGCATAGCATAGCAATATAAGCAATACGTAGAAGTAACTCCCAAGGGTTTGATTATAACAGGGCAATAGGTTCTACCTCATCAACTACTTCCCAATACCCACAAGTTAATCACATCCTAATCATGCAGTGTTTGAGGATTGGAGCTAATGCATAAAAACTGGGTATGAAAAGAGTATGATCAATGTGTTACTTGCCTTGCTGATGATCCGCAAAGCCTAGAGCCTCGTAGTAGCATGCTTCGCACTCCAGGAATTCTATCACAAACAAACAATAGCATACATAAGCAATCAAGCAAAGATGCATGGGTAAAACTCAAATAAGAAGATCTAACCAGAAAGTTCAACTTAAGAACTCCGGTTTGCAAAAAGAATCAAATCAAACGGAGCAACGAAACTCAAACTGCGAAAGAAACAAGATTCCTTTACTAATCTGGACTAAAGTCAAATTTTACAGTACCAAAATCTTGTTCAAGTTGGTTAAACAGAAAGAGGGCTTCGAGATGAAGATCTAGGCGCTTGAATCGCCTGATTCCGACAAACGAGCGAAAAGTTAAACTAAAATGAAAATCAGATGAGAAATCGCGATCGAGAATAATCGCGAAAAATCCGAGAAAAAGAAAAACTGACGAACAGGCTAACGAATGTTCGCTGTCTGCGGGTAACGGGTGAAAACCGTTCGTTAAAACGAACGAACAGGCGTTCGCTAAATAAATAAACCGACGGGAAAAACCGATCTAAAAGAATAAACCGGATTTAAAAAAACGGATCTAGATCTAGGGTTTACCGAAATAAACCGACAATAGAAAAAAACGGCGGCGGCTCCGGCGAAGTCGGCGGCGGTGGCAGCGGCGTGGAGCTGC